>NW_026559115.1:0-81206 GCF_026930045.1 Uloborus diversus | reverse complement strand
TGATTTTTTTTTCTTTCAACAGTCAGGAATGACTTATTATTCTCAATAATTGTAGTTGAGACAGCGTCATTGCACTGTTTTTACGTTGCATATCACTGTTAACTAAGTCGGTGACCAATCGATAGCACACCATAAGGTGATAGCACACCATAATGGCTAAACAACGAATTTGAAATTGAGATGCATAAATCTTCAATCAACACTAAAGCTTCATTTTACATTTCTGGTGTAAAATCTAGATTTGGACATCGGTGTGCTTGTTTAACTATATGGAGTACATCTTCAAGCGTAAAATTTATATAGTGTCCCCAAAGAAACGATGATTGTGTTGGATATTATGTCGTCAAAAGTATCTTACAGTTGACGAATACTGGTTCCCGTTATGTCAAACCTGCATTAGAAAGTATCAACTCCCAATGCTTGTGTGCTACCAATAATTACACTTCGCGACATGCATCGTGATATGTTTTAAACACTCGACCATTAACGGTCCGCCAATATTCCTGTCTGTCCAGGAATGTTTACCGAAAACAAAAGCAAAAAAATCTATGCACTTTGTTTTGGATGCACAGTTTTGTTTTGTTGCACATTTAAAATTTTGGTCCAAATGTCTTGATTTTAATTTTACCCGAGATAGATGAATGTTGTGTTCTTCGCTTACATGATTTTCATGGTTTTCTGATTTATTTCAACACTACACAAAAACAATTAATAAACGTTCTGAAAAATAATGAGCGGCGAATACGCCCAATTTCTGCCAGTAACATATCTTGCAAAAATAGGAACTTTTTCACTAAAAGTCCTATTTTTGCAAGATATATACCTTCCTAAAATTATCCTGAAGTCTTACTGAAGAATTCAGAAATCTCTCTGATTCAAAACAATCATTTCAGTGAAACCTTCGGAGAGAACCAAAGTAAGTTTAAAAGTAATAGCTTGGCACATTTTTCGACTCACCAAGAAAGAACCAAAATTACTATTGCAACCATAGCCACTGCTAAGAAGGACTTGCAAGCATGACCAAAGAATTCTACTTGCTTGTTACTTTTGAAAAGTTACGTAATCCAAAGACTCACTTGCCCCCATTGGGAAGCAACTCAAACTGGAGGGACCACGACGATTGCAGTGAAGTCAATTCAACGCTAAAATTCATTTAATTTCCTTAAATTATCCGGAAATCTTTCTGAAGAATTCAGTAATCTCCCTCGCTAAAAGCCAGTCGTGTCTCAGGACCAGTGTTGGGCATTAATCAATTATTTTTTCATTGCCTTGTTAATTGATTAAAAAAGTAATTGCAATTAAATTAATTGCAATTAAACTATTAACTGTACGTTGCAATTAATTTAATTAGATTAATGACGTTAATCGCTTTTCACAATTAAAATAATTGCAATTTATTTTTTAATTGTTTTATGAAACAATTAAAACTAACAATTAACTTAATGTATTAATAGGTACAGCGCAGCGTACAGAGTTCAAAGTATTATTCGAATTCGTATTTTCGTTCAGTGTTGATTGCTCGCTCGACGCGTGAACTATTCTTGTCTTGGCAAGTTTTTTCCACACGTAAATGTTTGTGTTTTAATTAAGTGCTTTAAAATTGGGCAAATTATTGTTTTATCGTTTAACCTGTAACAGGGGAAATCAGAAAGAAGGACTAACAGGGGACGTAAGATCTCAGAGACCGCTCTGTTTATTTATTTATTAATTTTTTTTTTTGAAATCGTGTAATTGCGATGGATTTCTGTAAATCTCAGATGTTCTTCGGACTTTTACCAGTACGGAAAAAAAAATTTAATTTTTAATTGAAATATACCTTTTTTGAGGATATTTTGCTGGAGCCATAAGACTTTTTGTGAAAAGTCATATGCTGCAGTTAATAATTTATTACTCGCAATAAAGTTACTGATACATTAAATACACCGCCAGCTCAATCATTTTCAGCCGAGGACTGCAGTTTCGTGCTTATTAGCACACATCAGCCCTGCATAGGAAAGTGACTGTGTTGGAGATGGAAAACCTCTTAAGGAAGCCAAGAGAGCCAAACAAACTGGAAGCTAATATAGAATTAGCGCAGACCAGACGAGTGACCGAAGCAATGGATCGGTTCAACTCGAGTATTTCATATATTTCTGTTTAGCCCTGGCTATTGGCGGTAATTTACTGAAAGTTATTGATATTTTATTGATGTTTTATTTGTTGCTAACATGTGTATTTAAATAGTTAGATAGTAATATGGTACCCGTTTAGCGTCCACGTCCCAGGTAGACTTGTCGTCTGTATAATATATTGTACAAACCCAGTAATTTTTTTTATGAATTAGTTTTAATTAAAATTCACGGAACAATCGACAATTGTTAATTGTAATAAACTGCAATTAACAATTAATTAATTGTTATTTGTGGTAAACTACAATTAAAAATTAACTAATTGTTAACTGTAGTAAACGACAATTAACAATTAATTAATTGTTAATTGTAATTTTCCACAGTTACAATTGATCAATTGTTAGTTGTTGTGGTTACGTTTGCCAATTATCGGTTTAGTTAAGTTCTTAGCATTTTTTTTTAATGCGCGTGAACAACTCTCGCTTCCATGAGCGGGAGGAGTTATGTACGAAGTTGAAAAGCTAGCCCAGCCGAGAACTACCTCAGTCATAATGATTGTTTTACATGCAAGTGCATCTTAAGCAATGGATTTTTTTCTCAGAATATATATTCAAAAGTAAATAGCCTCAATCTCTAAACTTTTACGAAACATGAGAAAAACACACACCTAAACTTCATGAGTTGATAGAGTTTATATAGAAACCATATTATGTATTCTGGGGAGTACTTGTAAATTTTTAGCACCGGAATGTTTGATTTTATTTATAGCACATCATTTTTCTTTTGTAGCGAACTCCCATGCATTGAAACATGACGTTAAACTAAACGTGTGTGTGAGGCATATAGTATATGAAAAAATTAACAAAGTAGAAGTGAAATGTGTACTTTTCTTTTTTTTCTTCTTTTACATCCTGAACTATCACTTTACCCTCACGTTTTCTCTCAAGCCGTGCTCTCCTTCTCTTTGTATCTGACTTGGGCATATTCGGAACAAAATTGTATATTTTAATAAAGAAAGTAGATTTCACTAAACCTAAACGTTAAAACAATACTCAAAATCTAATTTGCAAAATTTTTCAAAAAAACAATGAATATTTTATAGTATATTTATAAAGCTAATCTCTCCATAGTATAAAATGAAATCTCCAAAAAGCGTCTGCTTGTTTGTCAATTGACGTATGTTCATTAATAAGGCTTAAATGAAAGGGGGGGGAAATGATGCTAAATTCCTTCCAAATAATAACGATAGATGTAAAAATAATTTTAAGAAATTAAAATAAGAAAAACAGAAAGAAACAAAAAATTTAAAAGGCATAACCATTAGGGTGGGTCGAAAATTAATTTTTTCCCTAATTAATTTCAAATAGGGCTGAAAATTTTGCGCATTTACATCCTAATAACGGGAAAAATAATTTAAAAAAATTATTTTAAAAAAAAAATGAAATCGCGCAAAACCTTCAAGTTAAGAAAAAATAGAAAAAATCGGCAACTTTTAAAGACGTGTTTTTTTTTTTTTTTTTTTCAAAAAATATCTAACTTCATTTAAGCCCTCGTATGAAAAGTTTGACCTCAAAAATGTCCGCGATGCTAAAATTAAATATAGGGCAAAAAAAAAAAAAAAAAAAAGGAAGCAAAACTAATTATGAAAAAAAAAGGGGGGTATGGTATTAGTCTTTAAATTGTTTATCGACTTGTGAGTGGGTCGATAAAAAGAGTTCCACGTGTGTTAGGGAACTAAACCCTGGCATTTCCGTGTTCCGATGACCCACCTAACTAGAACACGTGCTGCTCTTGTATTCAATAGTCCTCGTTCACGAAAACTGAGATATGCCCAGTCGCCCTAGGCCCCCTAGGACTGGGTTTAGATTAATTTGTGAAAAGTATATCCTTGAACGTAGCGTCGATTCGGTCCTTAAACTTGCTATACCAATACCACAAGAAAAAAAAAAAAAAAAAAAAAAATCAAGAAAGAAAGAAAAGAAAAAGAAAAAACCGTCAGTAATAGTTAAAAGTGATTTTTCCTCGCTGTGTTCTAAGCGAGAAAAGTATCGAGTATATTACTTCTGGCGATAATATTAATGGGTAAGTTGTTTGTCTGTTTACGTCACATGTTGCAAGAAACCTGTACAGAAATTAATAGAAGAAAGGATTATAAGTGAGGGAAGTGAGTATTTATTAATTTCGAGGAATTATCTATTTATTCTCACTCTGGTCTTACACAAAAAGCCCAAAAGTCTCCCCTTCGTAATAGGGGAAACATTGTACGCAAACATTTGTATGCCTTACTTCTTCGAAATACGTGGGAGTACTAGTTTCAGAGTCTTCCCTGTCGTGTAGGGAGAGAATCGAATATTTTAAAGGTGCAATCCAGTGGCACACCTACGGAAGGAGCTGAGAGGTTTGAGCCCCTTAGCTGCTATAGACAAGAAGGAATTCATAAAGGCCCATTACCCCCTTGACAAGACCAAAGAGAGGGGCTACACTTCCTTATTTGGACCTTAATTTTGGAAATGTTGCAAATTGGTTGAAAATTACTTCTCTTGAAATACGGCTGCTACAAATATATTTTCCCAAGAGTCTTATCGTCGCTACATAGACGAATGTGTGTATCTCAAAAAAATCTAAAAACAGGTTATAACCACCACAGAAATGTCCAAAGTTGATTTCATAATATGAAAAATGAACGTATCTCTACAATTAATAGTAAAAATATTATAGTCCCTCTCACTGGTGGCGGTTCCCAAGCGATACAAGTAAAATGGAAATCTTTAAATTGGTTTTCTGCTTCGCGACTTTATACAACACTGAGGTTTATCTTTTTCTTTTTTCCTAAAACAATATTTTCTTCACCATTCCTTACTCACGATGTTTTTTTTTCCTGAAGGGAGCATGATTAGGTTGTGTGTGTCGTTTATCATTTACAAATTTAAAATGATTTTGTAGTTCGATAAACGGAGAAAGATAGAGAGAACGCACTGAGAACATCACCTTTTCACTTTTAAGTACCACGTACATACTACCGTTTATGGTTTTACCATTTGAATGAGTCCCTGAAGACCTTTGATCCAGGACAGGAGCCGGGCAATCCCTGATCCAGTACCCTCAGAGGTATCAATTCACTTGGAGGACTTGATGACTAAAAGCATGTTTAACATCCCCCAGTCAATACTGATGAGGACGGTGGATCTTTAACCGGCTAGGCTCAAACTCGAAACCCTCCATACACAGGTCCAATGCTTACCGATCAGGTCACCACGGCCCTTAAGCACCGAGAACAGGATAGAACACCATTTTATCCTTCCCCGAAATTTTAAAAAGTTGGATTATAATTAAAATAAAACTTGCAATAAAACTTGATAAAATTTAAAAAAAAAAATCTATATAGATCTGAGGGGGAGACTTCACTGATTTTGCGTCTCAATTCATGTATCAGATTTCCTTAAAAAATGTCTAACCCTTCCCAGGAGAATTTCTCAGTGCTCCAGTGGTGAACCTTAGAGGAGGAAATAGTAAACGGAAGGAGCAAATTTAATCATTGACTAAGCTAAAGCTTTGGCAAAGACCCCAAATCACGTGACTCAACAATGACGCATGGACGGCACGTTTTGCTTGCAACTAGAGAAAGAAACCTGATTCCTCCCAATGTTAAAATGTTAATGCAATAAAATATTCTTGCATTTTCAACAAAGAGATGCATAGTGCACATTTATTGCAAAAAAACATATTAAAGGACCAGAAAAGGAATAATATTGCAATGTTCAAAAAAATGTTAAAGAAAAATATATTTTTGGTTAATTTCACGAAGATGTTAAGCTTATTCGCGCACTTTAAACTGGAAAGGATTGTAGTTTAGCGCAAGGACATGTAAAAAGAGTGTTAAAAGGAAGCATTTGAATGGTTTAAGAACAAGACCTTTAAACATTTGTGTTCTTATAAAAATTTTCTAAACTTGCCATTTTTTATCTTTTTTTCAAACCTTTACGCTCATTTCCCAGTAGCTAAACCTTAATATTTTTGAAAAAATCATACAAGAAATGAATTTTTCGGGTGCAAATACATTGCATCACAAAAGTGCATGCTAAAGTTTAAGAATTTTATTTTTAAGACATAATGAATAATCAGTTGCAGAAGGCATGTATCACCAGCACATATACTGGTGTGCAAAAATTAAGGACGAGACGGTTTTTTCAATATAACTTTGTACAAAAACTTTCCAAATCAACACATTTAATACCGCAAGATCCCCAATACGTAAGGACATGTGTAATGTAAGCAACACTTACTAACAGAGAAATCAGAGGGATAAAAAGAAGCTTTATTGAAAAAGTAGCATGGAGCGCAATGCGACTGAAGGCCGAAACATCCCTGTGATGGGTGTCCAGCAAGAAACACCCGGTCTTTAGTAGGGGATATGATCTCATCCGACTGCTAGGCAGGTTTCACAGCGTCTGCCCATGCTGAGAATGAGGGTGTCAATGAGTTGTTGAGGCATTGCTGCCCATTCGTCTTGCAGCGCCAATCGAAGCTCCCGAATCGTTACTAGTGGTAAGGTACGAGCTGCCAAGCATCTGCCTAGAAAATCCCATACATGCTGGATAGGATTGAGATCCGGAGATCGTGCCGGCCAATCCATACGTTCAATATCAATAAGAGCTGTTCGGCAGCTACTGTGCGATGACATGGTGCATTCTCGTCCATGAAAAGGAACTGCGGACCCATAGCGCCTCTAAAAAGACGCACATATGGAAGAAGAATCTCGTTACAATAACGGGTCCCGTTGACTGAACCTGCGTCGAAGATGTGAAGGTCTGTACGACTCCCAAGCATGATGCCTTCCCAAACGAGAACACCGCGACCTCCATGCCTGTCCCTTTAAATGATGTTCGAGGGATGATTGCGGCTTCCCCGCTCTCTCCAGATGATAATCGCTACTCAGACTGAATCTGCTCTCATCTGTAAAGAGTACTCGTCCCCACTCACTGTCTCTCCAATTCCGGTGTTCCCGGCACCAGAGAGAACGACTTCTCCGATGGGCAGGCGTTAGAGGTACACACCGTACAGGGCGTCGTGCAAACAGACCACCACCGTGCAGTCTTCTGGCCACGGTAAAACGCGATATCGGTCGTCCAGTCGCCTGTGTCGTGTATCTCGCGATTTCTCCCGCTGTCTGCCGTCTGTTTCTTTTGGCCTGTAAGACAATATACCGGTCATCTCCGGGTGTGGTTCCTCGTTGACGACCACTACTGAACCCCCAGATAGCTGTTCCTGTAGTTTGAAATTGTCTCCAAAGTCGTGAAACGATGCTGTGAGCAATTCCGAGCTCTGCAGCCACACTTGTCACACTGCGGCCTTCCTCGAACTTCCCAATGATTCGACCTCGGGTAAAAGCATCCAGATGTCGTCTAACAGATCGATTATTCGCCATTTCTCGCTGAGGCAGCAACTTGGTGTGATTTTAACTGCTATATGGCGTGCAATCTCTTTGCCAGAAATACTGATCTTACACCGACAACATGCTTTATACTATTCAGAGACTCCCCCAATACGTCTGCCTGCATATCTGCGCATGTGCTACCGTACATCACCTTATTTAATCTTCTGATTGGTCTTTGTGTCCGCTCTGCCTCTTCGTTCAGCTGATATGCTAATTTTTCGACTTCGTCCTTAATTTTTGAACACCAGTGTATAGTGTAGTTATCTGGTCGGAAAACATTTCAGTTCTTGCTGCAGTGGTGGTAAAAAAAATTGCATCAGGCGCGCCGCAAATGAGAGGAATATCATCCGGACTGCATTCAACACACACTCAAGCATCCCGTATCCCAGATGATTTGAGGATGTATGTGTTTCTGATCAAGGAGTTGGTGGGCTTCACTTTGTGCAAGGAACCGTAAACGCTCAGGTGTATATTGGCATTTTGAAGGAAAAATTGCTTCCTACTATCCGGGATCACTTTACTTCAGTTCCAAACGTCATTTTCCAGGATGATTCTGCTCCGTGCCATAGGGGAAAACATGTGAGTAACAATTTAAAAACCTTTATCCTGCCATTAGACTTAAATTGACATGGGGCTAAGTAATTTTTTATCTCTAAACTCTCACGCAGGTTCAGAAATGGAAAAATGAGCATGGGGTCAACTCTTTGCCATGGCCCGGAAACAGCCCCGATCTAGTAAACGATTATCGGATTCCTGCTGTTAAATGTTTATTTCATAAGTTTTGCAGAATTTCAGATACATTCATCGTTAATCGGTCTACCAAAACTGATCACGTAATCCCATTGTAGTGAAAATGCGAGGGTGATGCAATTTTTTTTTTACCAGCACTGTAATATGCAGTAACGGATCAATTTATCGGACACTTTCAAATAGGCATGTTGATCAGGTTCTTTTCGTTTCAAGGTGGAAGCATTTCCAAAATGGCTAATTTTGTGAACTGTTCGCAGGCTACCATGCTAAAGGTATTCTGGGAAGCTTCGGTTTCCACCTGCAAGGTGTTGGTGAAATTTTTCTAGCATGGGTTTTTTGTTATCAGATTTGACTTTCAGGTCAAAATAAACGGCTTCATTGTGTTTTTATACAACATCCTGAATAACAATACACTGTAAAAACGATTCAGAAACGTTCCTGGAAAATAATGAGCAGCTGATGTGTCTATTTCCTGCCAGTGAGATACCTTACAAAAGCCCGGAATGTTTTCCGCTTAAATTCGGTAACCTTCCTGAAATTATGCTGGAAGCTTCCTGAAAAAGACAGAAATATTTCCGTTTGAAACCAGTCGTGTTTCTGGAACTGTAGAATAAATTTAGGTAGATATAATGAAATAGCCTGGTACAGTCATAGAAAAAAAAAACGAAACACTCGATCGTATTCAAAGACTATTAACACTAGAGACACGTGTAAGGTGTCATTGTTTCAGAAATAAAAAGTTCTACATAATTATGGTAAAAAATTGTTGTTAAGGGGTCGTCTTCATATTAAAACGAGCATCAACTTCAAATTTTTCAATGAGAACCCCCTTTTTATCACATATTTGTGATCAGCATCCTTTTTCAACTTTGTATGCAAAGTTTTGTTTGATTCGATCCAGCCGTTACTTCAGAATCGAATTTTGAAAAATTCCTTTCGTAATGTTAAAACGTATTTTGATATTTTTACTCATAACACAAAAACTAGATTAGGCACGGCAAAGATTGTTTTTTTATATCGAAATATGAATCAACCCAATAATAAATATATAATTTACAACACCTAAAATGTAATTTTAGTTTTTTTATGAATTATTTTAATATTTTTTGAAAAAAATATGATCTGAAACTATGTTAAATTTTAACAGAGAAACAATCTAGAGGAGCTTTTATGTAGGAATCCAAAATTTGAGCTCAAAATATTCAGTAGTTTTTGCGCTATGCTTAAAAATTCATTTTTTCCTACTTTAGGGGACCGTATACTTTTTTAAAACAGAAATTATGAAAGTTGGTTTCTTCATGAAAAAAGAAAAAAATTGTTCAACAAAATAAGCAAACCAATTATAACGTGATTTTTCTATATTAGAGGTTGCCGTCTATGAATTTTTTAAATGTATAAATTTTTTCGCTGTCTCTGCAGAAAAACAACACAGTATTGCAACCGTCAGTTTTTTGTGGATATCGTTCAGACGTCAATGTTTAAATAATGCGAAACACTACTTCATTGTCTAATAAAAGAATATTTTATAGAACTTTTTAAATTAAAAGCTACACTTAAAATACTTCTGTTTTTTTTTTTTTTTTTTTTTTTTTTTTGAGCAATCACGATTGCTTTTTCTTCTCATTTGACTGTTTTTGATGTTCCATGCCTTTTTTAGCTTGGACCAGAAGCCTCTGCAGCACCACCGCCCACCGTCCTCTGCAGGCGGCGCGGCGCGGCTGCTCCGGTCTTGAGCTATCCGCTTCTCCTGGTCGGAGGCGTCCATGTCCTACACACACACACACTCATACACGCCTACATGCATACACACAGGTCTACGCACACACACAAGCCTATACTCTTACACACATAACTATGCACACGTAACCGCCCAGGAGGAGAGGCAGGCTTGGGGGGGGGGGGGGGACAGGAGCTGTTTCCAGAAACAATAACTCCAATGAGTAGGGTCCCAGTTCATGATTGCGAAAAACATAATTTGAATTCAAAATTTCAGAATTCAAATTAATTTGAATTTTTTATTTTATCCTGGACGGTTACGTGTGCATAGTTGTGTGTGTAAGTGAAGTAGGCTTGTGTACGTGCATAGACCTGTGTGTATGCACGTAGGCGTGTGTGAGTGTGTGAGTGTGAAGTCGTGTGTGTGTATGTGTATGAGCGCGCGTGTGTGTAGGACATGGACGCCATCGACCAAGAGAAACGGATTCCAGGAGGCAGTGCTCGGAGCCGCGCCTGCAGAGGCCGGTGGGCGGTGGTGCTGGTCAAGCTGAAAAAGGAACCACAACATCAAGGATGGTGAAATGAAAGCAATAAGCAATCGTGATTGATCAAAAAAATTAACATGCACAACTTTTTCACAGAAACATACAACAAAACCTCATTGTCTTGCTAGTCATGTTGCAATAGACAGTGTAGAATTAATGGCTCTTTCCGGTGATAATTTACTAAAAGGAAAAGTTATTGCCTTGCCAAAATCGGGAAAAAGCACTCGAAAAATAGCCAACAGTGTGAAGTTTCGACTTTAACAGTATTCAGATGGGTGAAAAATATTTGCTCTTAGATAAATTTACTGGTTTTTAGAAATTATTATTATTATTATTATTTTTTGTATAGTGTTTGAATAATTTTCAATGTGTTAAGATGTAAGAAGGGAAATGTCAGTCGCATTAGTGGACCTCGTGCTTTGACCTGTATTCTGCACAAAAGTAGTAGTTGTAGCTAATTGTGAACTTTTTTTTTTTTTTTGACTTCATCAAAGATTTAACAAAACATTAATTTGCGTGTTAGATTAAGTTGAGTTTTTGTCTATTCTTAACTGTAATTAAAATACTTATTTTTCTATTTACTTTCTCGGTCATTTTGTCCGTGTATTTCCATTAAAATCATCCTCGCAAGAAAAAGATAAAATTTCAAATTATTTTCATTTTTGAATAACATGGAAAAATATCGACGAAAAAAGAGTTATAATAAATTATTGTTATCAACTACTATATGCCTATCTTCTTAAATGCATGTTTTTCAGAATCCAATATCTAAATATTCGGCTCGAACTTTATGACACTGGAATTAATCCTACTTTCTGATCTTAATCTTAAAGCAAACATCGGGCCACACGCACCAACTTCAAAGGCTGAATGTGGCCCGCGTCTTCACTGCGATATAATTACCCCATTCGATGGCTGCTGTGAGTCTTAATAATGAGCACAACTGCCCTGAACTAGCTATAGCCAAACACTGAAGCAGGTGTCATGTCATTGAAGCTGAGAGTGCCTACAAACTGGTGGATGAAAAAAATTTATCTCACCAACGAGATGCCTTAAACATACAGCAGATAAATTTACTTTACCTACCAGTTTATTCGAACTCTCAGCTTCAATAAGGTGACTTCTGCCTCTCCCGCGATTAGTTTCGATTCCAATCTGAGAAATCTACAGCGAGGACGAAATTGTAGTCTCGGCTGGATAGATCAATCCACCTGTCGGGTATGCTGCGTATAGTATTGCTATGCGTGCGCCAGCCTGATTCTTGATATTACAAAAAATGTTAGTTCGCAGGTATATAGTGCGCGAAACAAAATCAAATAATGCTAAGTTTTGTTTGTAATGTTGCAAAATCGGAGAAATGACAAGAAGTCAGATTTCGGTTCACCTTGGTTTAAGCTAAAATAACTTTTGTCTTTTTAAATTACGGATTGGACCATCTCGAATCTCGTTGCTAGAAACAGCATTGGGAAATTACTTTCCTAAATTGCTTTTAAGAGACATTACATGTTTAACTAAAACCGCCGATTGTGTTATGCTTTTTAGCCTACTTTCCCAGTAAAAATCAGAGAAAGAAGAAAAAAGCATGAAAGAAGGCTTAATACATCTTAAAAATATCCCGAAAAACAAAAAAAGTCAAAAATAAATAAAATAGTTAGATAAATATTGAAAAATTAAAAATTGGAAAGTAGGGTATTGAGATGGGGAAAAATGTCTGTCGGTCTGTCTGTCTGTCTGTCGGTCTGTCTGTCTGTCGGTCTGTCTGTCGGTCTGTCTGTCTGTCCCCCCCTAATAACTTTTGAATGAATAGTCCGATTCGAACAATTTTTTTTTTGTTAGAAAGATCTCGGCGAGGACATCTCATTCCCATAATTCATTTTTTGATTTGAACAATTTTTCGTTCAATTTTGAACAGTTCAAAAAAACTTAACATTAGCGCCTACGGGGAAATTCAAATCAAAAATAAATCTTGAACTTAGATGCGAAGTGGCTTCAAACAAATTTTGTAGGGAAAAACTTTTGATAAAAAACATGTATCGAAAATATCTTTTTGATTTGAACAAGTTTTCGTTCAGTTTTGAACAGTTCAAATCTCTTAACATTAGCGCCTAAGGGGAAACTGAAAGTCAATATAGATTCCGAACATAAAGGCGGATTTACTTCAAGCAAACTTTGTTGGAAATAGCTCTTGACGACCTACTCCCGACTCCGACTCCGAGAATTTAGGGGTACCTGACACCGACTCTGACTCCTGTTCCCGACAATTAATCGGACTCCGACTCCACGACTTCGACTCTGACTTCGTAGCTTTGGCAAACATTTATACACGGAGGACAAATGACTGACTCCGATTCTTGGATATTCGACTCCGACTCTTTTATCCCAAAATGAGATTGACTCCGACTCCGACTCCGCTGCTGTGGTTTTAACTGTGAAATAATTATTGTTGATATGATTTGTTTTTATTTTCGCGCTAAAGTTTTAATTTAGGTATTTAGTTTTCGGTGAATAAACTCGAAAAATATGCGCAGACGATTTTTTTTTTTGACAATGAATATTATTTCTTTAAGTTGACATTTTATTGTTTTTTTTTTATTTTGGTAAGTGCATTAATTCGTTTAAAAAATTATTTTTGGCAACAGGGGAAAAAGAAACGATTTTTTTTTTATATGATGTATTTATTTTAATGAACTTATTATTATTATTTTTTCGTTTTGAAAGCTGTTAAAAAAATTTTTTAATGGAAAGAAGTGTATTAGCTGCTTTGTTTAAAAGGTGCTGCTATTTTATTTGTTCGTTTTTTTGAAGAAAAGTAAGGAATATTTTATTCCTAGAACTCAGCTTAAAATATTAAAAAAAAATATGTTTGAAAAAATTTGCGATTTTAGCTATTTTTGAGAATATTAATCAGGTACTAGAAAGTAGTATGGGTATACGGGAAAGTAGGCTCGTCTAGTTCTAGACGGAACTTCTTGTTAAATAATACCACGCATTATGATCTTTATCATCAAATTTGGATTTGAAACAAAGTCTCTTTTTTTTATTACAAAAAAGACGCTTAAACTATTACTGTGTTTGTCCACTGTGTTAATTCAAATAACCAAATTTTTCCCAAATAAAGTTCGAGTATGAACGGTTTGCCTATTAACGGGTAATTATATTCTCTTTCTGTTTTATTTTTTAGATTGATACTTCGTTCATTGTATGTATTTAGAGCAAATTTTCACGGAATAAATTGACCTTGCTTCGCTCGAGTCTCCAATCTATTTAATGCTACGTCTTACCACGTAGTGCGGTACATTTTTTATATTTTTGTGTTCGATGACCCAAACTTCTGCCGATGTTCTGCGAAATTAAAAACGCGCAATTCCATTTTACATCAAAAGACTTTCTGTTCATTCCAAAATAAACCTGCAACATGGGTGCAATACATTTTTCAAACATATTCACATCATATTTCTAGTTATAAGGTTGCATATTTACATTTCTATGAGGCTAATTTGCTGAATGATTATATAGGCAATTCAATAGGTTCATATTAGAAAAGGCAAAAAGTTCCGTTACTTTTAATTTGTCATTATTCGATTTACTAAACAACGATCTATACGATGGACCCGCCAAACCACATCCATCTTTCTTAGATTAATCCAGATAGACAAAAATCAATAAATATTTAAATATTTTAACTTTTTTTTTTCAAAAAAAAAAAAAAGTTTTCGACTGTAAATTGCTTTTTGCCTCTACATAATCGGCTAAAAAGTATCGAATCACGGAAAAAAAAAGAGAACTTCAAAAAATCATGAATTGAGCTGTATAATCTCGATTTTTTAAGTGCTTACATTCCGTTTAAGCCGTGACCTTGAAAGAAGCGTTTTCAATGTGGTGACGGTCCCTAAAACGTTTTTCGTTAATAACTCCTGTTCTACTGCACGGAATGCAGTGAAATTTCGTACCCTGGCTGTATTTTGCGGTCTAAACATAATTATGTAGCAAAAATTAGGGGTTCCCATTCGAAAATCAAGAGTTGGTACTCATTTTGCTTTATATATGGTCCCTTATCAAAATTTTACCTACGTAGTTTTAAAGAAGACTTTAAACCAAGTCGGATGACACCTTTCTTTCCTTCCTAGCACGTATAATGGCTGAATAATTAAAAGTGTTTCGTTTTTTTTTTTCTATGACTGTACCCTCCTGGTTTATTAAGGAAGTAACGAGAATTTTACCCGCTTACAATTCTGGCAAATCCAACTTAGCCCACACTTATTCGCTCCCTTCGAGGAGTTAGCCAGTATGGACGAGCGAACATCGATCAGGAAGTCGATACACTTTATAAATACGCGCAGTTAATCTTTAAACTGGGAGCTAAAAATTTTTTTCGTAATAGTGAGTAGTCTTCATTGTGCAACTTGAAGCAATTCAGAAAACGTTTTGGCAATTCGATGCTTTGATTTTTCTAGGAAATGGATAAAAACCATTTTTAGAACAAACACTGTTTTACAAATGGAACGGAATGGAAATGGCCAAAAAATGTGCACCCTTCATATAGGTAATACGAGGCATATCTTGTATTGAAAAATCAAATGGAAATTGTGATGCTGTAATAAAGATAATGACTTTTTATTGGCGTCATAAATATTAGTTACAGCGTAAAACGTTATGTGTTTTTTTTTCTTTCCAATCTTAAATTATGAGGAAAATCAATGCTTTTTAAGCTCATCTACGTTAACGTTCTTCCTGAAAAAACGTTATTTTACAAATCTCACCCACTTTTTAAAATTGAAATCTGCTTAAATTTAGCCTTGAATGAACACAAACGACTTGTCCCCTTGGTGACGAAAATTTATCCTCTTAATATATATTAAAACAACGAGGTAGCTATTTTTCTTCGTCATGACAACCTAAAAATTAAAGCATCCATAACTTTTGTCAAGTGAGGATAATAAGCAATGAGTGATTGCTAAAAAATTTAATTAGTTTGATAACCATTTATTCCTTAAAGCAAAAGTGTAGGATATTCTTATCCCTAATAATTTACTCTAAGAGTCGTAATGCATCTAGTTAGAGAAAACCAAAACGTTTATTTTGCTGTAAGCAACTTTTGAGCATGTGTGTTATTTTTTGATGTGATTCGTGGATTAAGTAGGAATAAATCGATTAAAATGCTTGCTGCTTTCATTGCAATGCGAATGTTCTTATTCAAAGCTAGATTAAAATCTTGAATGCTAAAACTTAAACATTAATGCTAAAGCTATTCTTTTAATGCTAAATGAGGAGCACTGGGAAGGAGACAAGTATTTTGTCTACCAGTTTTTGTATCTCTTTTTTTGGGATTTAAATAAAGACTGCTGAATCATTTCATTAGAATTCAATACACGTAGTAAAAATTTCAAGCTGACCCCGTCCGATTTTTCTAAAATTTCATACAGAGATATTGTTTCATAATAAAAGTAAAAACCCAAATGTTTATATCTTTAATACAAATATTCTTTGACTATTCGATCTGTGCGGAACTCTGCACTCTGCTTCGAATCGTTTCATGTGGTATTTCTCACTTTAAAAGTTTAACATTATGAAGAAGAATCGAAAAAAGTATACGGATTTAAGTAAAAGGAAAAAAAGTAAAGGCACAAAAGAAGGCGTGTAATTTGAAGACATCAGCGATAAAACCTCGTTAAATACAACGCTATGAATATGTAATCATCGCTCTCTTTTTGGTTGTACATATTTTCAATGCAAACATAAATATCATAAAAAGTGAGACTGAGTGACTCGTGAAAAATCTGTAGTTGTGCATGTGAAAAAACGGGTTGTGGCAAATACAATCCTGCCTGTGTGAGCCTGCGACGAAAAAAAAGAGCCATAAAAGAGTTATGTATCGGCACGGATTCGAACTGGCGCCATTCTGGTTGTCAGCATGAAACTCCAACCAACCGAGCAACTTCGACTTCGTTTTTGATTGCTGTTCATTGAAGCAAAGTGTAATAAAAAACAGCTTTTTGCAAAAAAAAAAATAAATAAATAAATAAACATGCGTCTACGTTTTGTTATTAGCAAGCACTTTAAAATTACTCGTGAATCACATGGAATTCGATTAAAGGAATGAGGAAGATCTCGCGTAGCGATTGAAACAAACATTCTCGAGAAATAATAAATTACCGTTACTCCAATGTTACTCCAATTTTTCAGATTATCATGGTTACACTTGTTTTTAATATTGATTTCGAGAGTGAAATGTTCGAAGTCATAATTTCATAATTACAAATCGGCTTTAATTTTTTTTATTCATATTTTTCTGTTGCGTATCTCAAACAGACTTTAAACTAAAAAAAAAAAAGGTTTTTTTCGTGTAAAATTGCGTTTTTTTTAAAGAAAAACCCCCCAAAAAGATGAATTGAAACAGAAAAACTTCATCTTAATACACAATCTCCAGATTACTAATTTCCATCATTTGACATTGATAAGAAAAAAAAAACTTTTTACGCTGTAAATAAACTTTATAATACGTGTACTGGTGGATGTCGAATATAATATATTTTTCTTTTTTTTTTTCGCATCTTGACCACCATTTATTTTTTATGATATGTTTTGCATTAGCTTTTCTAAAAATCACATAATATGACGGGTGCTAATTTCTTGGCTATTTATTTTTATTGCGTTCCATTCCATTTGTAGAAGCAAGAAACCCAACGAGTAGGGTCTATCGTAATTCGTGATTTGCTAAAAATCTAATTTGAATTTCAGACGTCGAAATTCATACATTGGTGGACAATTGCTAAGGACGGATAACAATGGGCTTTGTTGCGAGCAAAAAAGTAAGTGTAATTTGATGCCAAGCGAAATAAACTAATGTCAGAACACTAGAACATTACAATAACGAAAATTTATTGTGCTTTGAAATCCAGAAGGCGTTGAAAAGTGTTCAAAGGACAAAACGATCATTTTGTGCTGAATACGGAAAAGTGAAAGAACGTAATTACCGTCCACAGGCGTCCCGGCGTAAAATGTCATGGCTACCATGGAGAGCGATGCAAGCTTCTACACGTCGTTTGTTGCTTTGCACAACAACAGTGAGCGACTGCTGGGGTAATTAGTCCCGTTCCTCTTTCAGCCACGTATGAGAGTGTCCTTGTTTATTGGCGAGTGTTCTCGAATAGCAGGACTGCTCAACAAAGCATTCTAAACATTTTCAATGAAAATCAGATCTAGAAAATGTGTTGATCATCCAAGGGGCTGAATTTTCATGCTCTCGATTTTTCTTGCCTTTGAACAACAATGCTCGTCACCCACCAAATGATTTATATCCCTTATCAGCGCTATCACGAGACGAGCATCGTCGTGAATCTGAAATTTGCATACGCCCAATACACATTACCGTATCCCACGCTTATGCTAATTCCATATTTCCTTTATCTCCATTTTGTGGTCCCTAACGCTGCTACTGCCATCCGTCCTTAGCAATTGTCCACCAGTGTATATGTTAAATTTTCATAATTTTCATTTTTTTTTTTAATTTTCCCTCAGTTCTTTTACGCTATCAATGCATTTCGGTCTTGTTGATGTTGACAAAACTATTTTTGGCTAACTAAACTAAAATTTCGTAATTGTATCATAACCTCAACAATCAAAGTATCTCCATACTTTTAATTCCGTATGGAGAAAATATATCAATCTGGGTTACAAAAGAAATGACGAAAATTTTCCCAACAAGTGAAAAAAACTCTACATTATTGACGCGATTAGTTTCCCGTGCAGCTAGATGTAGATCTTAAAATTATACAGGAGCAACAAAATCATTCACGGTTACCTGTTTTTCAAAGGAAACCGAATTTTAACTGCAAATTTAGACCTGAATGAGCAGGACGCCTTCCAAATCGCTTTGTATCCTTGTATATTCACCAAGAATTAAACAATTATAGAAAAAAAAACTTGTTTAGATTTATGCAAAGAGCTAGTTACGATATTTAATGCCGACTGAAATATCAGGCGTTGTCTTTCGCAAAATAGTTTAGAAAAAA
The DNA here is from genome assembly GCF_026930045.1 of Uloborus diversus. Classification (NCBI taxonomy): domain Eukaryota; kingdom Metazoa; phylum Arthropoda; class Arachnida; order Araneae; family Uloboridae; genus Uloborus; species Uloborus diversus. The sequence goes on along the minus strand of NW_026559115.1, from coordinate 62,641 downwards.
ATAGATAATTTAGACTACGAAACTTTGATTTCTCCATTAAGATTATTTGTTTTCGACACAGTTTGATTTCTTTCGTTTGGAAGATTAAAAATCAAGAGAACTTCGGATGTTATAGTTTGGAAGTCAAGAAAACGGTATATCATATCGTGTTGAAGTCGGAACGTGATGTTAATTAAAGGAAAATAGAAGCTACGAAAGAAATAATATTTATGTCATATTTCAAACGACTAAAATTTTAATTACTAAAAATCTGCAGCACGAAATGCAAAAAGGAAAATCGTACTATATACGTTCCTGGAAAATAATGGGCAGCTGATGTGCCCACTTTCTTCCAGTAACATATGTTACAAAATCCAGGAACGTTTTCCACTAAAATTTAGTAGCCTTCCTGAAATTATCCAGAATTCTTCCCTTTCAAATCCAGTCGTGTCCTTGAAACTTTAGAAATAGCATAGATGGTTATAATATTATAATTCGGCACTTCCGTGGTTCATCAAGAAAGCTCCGAAAGGGAACATAGCCAAAGCTAGCACAGAATTGCAAGTAAATAACGAGAATTTTACTCGCCTGCAATTTCTGCAACGCAATGTAGTCCACACTTATTCGCATTCTATGGGAATTGAATCAGTCTGGACGAGCCATAATCAATCACCATCCGATACACTTTATAAATACGCTCAGTTAATCTTCATACTGGGAGCTAACACTATTTTTCACAACAGTGTGAAGTCTGCATTCGTGCGACTTGTAGCAATTCAGGAACTTTTTTGACGATGATACTTGATTTTTCCAGAAAGTGGATAGAAACCATTGAAATCCTGAAACGTAACACTGAAATACTCAGTAACGTTTTGGATTTTTTTTTACAGTGTGGTACATTAAATAAAAAGCTTTAAATTTCTCTCGCAGGTGCCGAGGACGAAACATTTTGAATTATTCAAGAAAGGCCTTTTATTGCCTTTTAATGTTCAAGTTATGTCTATTGAATTATCTCGTTTACACATTATCGTTTGTGTGATAAATGTTCGGCGAACACTTGCCTGTCAGGACAAGTATTTATAGAATATTCGAAACTCACATTAATACCTTAGTTCATTAATCAAGTACTTTCTTTTTTGTTAGATAAAGAAGAAAGTAAAAACAATAGATAGAGAACACGATAATTAAATTATATTATGAAAGAAAATATAAAACTTTGTAGACGATAATAAATTAATAAACAATAAATTAAAATCACAGTAGACGATACATGTATATAGCAGTAGCACTGCAAAGTATCAAATTTGCTTCTCATATCATAAACAAGTTGTAAAATGTGAGTCTCTACTGCAATTAACAAAAAACTGTATTGTTCATGTGCAGTAAGACAACTAAATGAAAAAGTACAAATATATTTAAAAGCAAATAACAATTAATTATATGTTTTTCTTTTCGTTTATTCTATCGTAACGTCTTCTAGGACCGAAATTTTGGAGCATGTTTTATTCGTTTATTCAAATTCCCACCTTTTCATTGTGTTGCACACAAAATTTCATTTTATTCCGAGCAATAGCTTTGCCAAAAGAACCCCTCTAATGTACGGTTGTTCAGTGATGGACACCCTGTATATATTTAAATAATGCAGTACGTTTTAAAGCAATTAAACAGTGAAAAGAAAAAGAAAAGTTGGAGGAAAAACAGCTGTTCTCCAAATAAATAAAAATATTATTTCCATTCAACGCTTTTCCTGCCTGATTTATAAACGATATCATTTGACTAAGACAAAAATTATAGTTGGAAAAACAAATTTTGCTCAGGTAAACACGTTTTTAGAAATGAAGCCCGAAAAAAGTTTTTTTTCTCTAACTGCTATAACACGGAAAGAAGTGCAGAAAAACATTCAGAAAAAGTGATCTCTATCTGAAAAGCTAAATATTCAGAATTGCTTACATATTCAGGCTGATTGCTTCTCTAAGTATTTTTACTTCTTAAAAAAAGCGGACATTTAAATTAAAAAGATAGCTTGCAATCATTTTTCTATTGATTTCGCTGAAAGAATATAATTAGAAAAGATAAAATTCAACTTCCCTCCGATTATATTTAACGGATAGGAAAAAATGAACTTGGAGGTAAATTTTAATGCTAAAAATGCCTTAATTTTGATGAGTATTATTTTGTGAATTTGTACCAAAATTCAATTAATAGATGTTTTGTTGTGTTCTTCACTTTTGCTTATTTTTGAGGGAAGTAAAGAAAGTAATACAGCTTTAGTTTCTGTTGCATGCAATCTCACAGGAGAAAAATAAAAATAAATGTAGTTTTTTTTTGTAAGATAATTTTTAATTTAAATATATTGAAAGGTTCTTTTAGGCAAATGTGCTTGAAGTAGAACAAATTTATCTTTGAAGTATAAACCTTATTACAAGAAATAAAAGCGATATTTACTTATCTCGTAGAACATCTTTATCATCGTTGCATTACAGGATGTTCAAAATCTAGTGGGTAGGTTGAAAGTATGGGACGGTCCATCTACTAACCAACTCCAGGTAAACTTTTGATTTCAGTTTTCTTTCATTTAAAAACATGTTTAATTTTACTACTGATCTTTCTAGAAACTTTGCAGTGTGTTCCAAAAGTAACGTTGCATTTTTATGAAGACACTAATGTTTTTGATCTTTTCATAGTCATCCTAGATAGAGGTGCGTCGGAATAAATAATCCAAGATACGCTGTATTTCCGAAACACACGAGGGCGATCCGTTACATTTTGTTCCTCATCGTTTCCCTCCCCCCGATCTACGATTCTGGAGTACTGTAGATATTAGAGTACTTTTACGCATGGGTAAAAAAAGGCCATTCCACATTTAAACTACAATTAAATCTGTGTTCGACCACTTGCGGTGCCCTACTTTAATGGTCAACTTAAACAGGTGGTCAACTTACAGAGGTTGATTTATATGATGTAGATCTAATTATGTGCCTGAAAATAGCGGCAAACTTAGCCAGGTGGTCAACTTGCAAGGGTGGTCAATTTTACAGGTTTTACTGTACTTTAAAAGTCTCTTCCAGAAAGATTCTGTGTGTTCCATAAGAAAAAACGTGCAATTGGGAGATTTTTTTGAAGATGGCGTGAGTGATGAATGGGAAATTGCAGGGGGCGAATGTTCGATGAATCACTATTCGGATATAGAAGGCATAGATAGAACCCTTGAAGATCAAACAGTTTTAGATAAAATAATGAGAGGTGTCACCTTCATATTTCAGAGTGACTTTCATCCAACTCTTTCTTTAGTAAATAACGCGTACAGAGATACTTCAAGCATGATTTAAGTCGTTCTTTTAAGGAGTTTTGTACAATCTCTGTATATTAATAACGACTACAGTGAAACCTGTGTAAGTTGACCACTTATGGTGCCCTACTTTACTGGTCAACTTACAGATGCTGAGTTATATGATGTAGATCTAATTATGGGCATGAAAATAACGACCAACTTAACCAGGTGGTCAACTTACAAGGCTGTTTAACTTTACAGGTTTTACTATATAAGAGTCCGCTTAGGAGATGGTGGTAAGCATTTGTCGAGTATTTTATTACAAGTAAGTAACTGGAAAATATCTGGAGGAGGATATCTTTTCAAAATGGATAAGTTGGGAAATTCTCTCCAAATAATTTGATCTTTACAGTTTATCCTGAAGCCAAGAATCTTTATTAAGCAAGTTACACGTGGATGTGTGAGAGTGCTATAGTTTTTGCCAGCAACGCATGATCCACAAGAATTCCTTAATTTCCTCAACTCCTAAGGACATTTGATTTTGAAATTAAAGGCGATATTCTAAAAATTTTATTGTGCAACTTTTTGCCTATTCTATGAATCGGTTCCCAAATGAAATCACCACGAATTACTAATATGAATTAGAGTATTGTTCTTACAGCACCAGCAGCAGTTCAGTTGGCTCATATTCCTTACATTCCCACGATCCCTGCAATTTCCTTTTCCAATTTAAGTAATTACAATTTCCAATGAAATTTTTTATGCCAACACTGTCATCAAATCTGAAGTTCAAACGAACAACTTTACGTTGTACATACGGGATGATTGTATTCTTCAATGCTAATTATATATTGGTCTCTCTCCCTTGATCAGGAAATGAGGTAAATGAATTTGTTTCAAAACCTCCTAAAAACGAAGCGATAATGTTGTTTACCATTAAATTTTAAACTAAAAAAATACCTGCATAACATTTATTTATGATAGATAATATTTTACCTTAAACAAGGTCGGGACGGGCCACTAGTTATCTAATAAAAATCACAATTTCTTTTCTGCAAATTCGACCCCAACGAACCTCAACGAGCTAGTTTCATTCTCGCCGTCATGGTACTCTAAAAACCAGAGCAACATTAACCTCAGTCAAGTGAGCATAATAAAAATAAAAGTGATTGCACAAAAAAAAATTAATAAATAAATAAATTTAATAAATTAATAGATTAGTCATTTATCCCCTAAACAAAGTTGGAAAAAATATTGTTCATTCTAGGAGTCGTACTTACATATGGCTAGAGCAATTCATTATGTTACCTTGCTGTGTCAAATTTTGTTTATTTTTGCCATATTTTGATTTGATTCGTGGATCAAATTAAAATAAATCTATCAAAATGCTTGCTGTCTTTATTGCAAAGCTTTTTCCTACCCAATACTATATTCTCATCTTTAATGCTAAAACTCAAATATTTATACTAACAATATGTCAGAGCGGGCAACTATAGGTAAGAGACATTGATTTTGTCCACCAGTTTTTTTTTTCTTTCCTTTCAAGTATAGTAACAAAGGATTTCTCGATCTCCGTGTGCGATTAAACATTGCATGTTGTTCGCTCAGAAAAGCTACTCGATCCTATCGGGTTGAGAAGTCGTGATGGAATAAAATTGCTTTAGGGAATAGTCCCTGTTTCAGGACATTAATGGAGGGGAGACCGTATTTTTTTTTTTAAACCCAAATTTCAATCAATTACTTTTAAATACTATCAAGTTTTTATCTTTTGCCGTTTATTCAAGCAAACTCATATTACTTAGACTAATCAAGCATTTATTTTTACAAGTGAGCTTAAACTATTGCCCAAGTTTATACTTTCGTCCTAAATGCTAAAGCATTTTTAGTACTTTTGCCCGAAAAGCGAAAAACATGAATTACACAGCAGAATCTCCTTTATTCGGTCCCCGCTTATCCAGAACTTCGGTTAATCCGGATCAAATTTGAAGAGTTTAAAAACAGTTTTATGTCTTTATAGTAAAGAAAAGTCAGGTTACAAAGAAATTCTGGAAGGAAGTCTGTGGCGGACGTGCGATCAGGAGACCCCATATCACCTACAGCCTTGACATTTTGTACAAAATTACTTCGAGCCCCGGGGGTGTGCACCTGGGGTTTTATTTTTAAAATTTAAATTATATTTTTTGTATTTAATTTTTTAAGCTCAAATGTCGCATAAATTGCATATTATTGCCTATTAAAGAGGTGAACAATTACTTGCACATTTTAATATTACGAATCGTCGGAAAGGGTGGAATTTTCCGCGTTTTACGCAATTTGTTTCAATGCTCTAACTTAAATACGGCGGGAGTTATTTGCGTTTTTAGCTCGAATTTTTTTAGGCTTAGCTGAAATTTAGGCACTATTTTCTTCATTAAATCTATTGGTAAAAAACGAAGGAAATATCGTACAGTTTTTCTTTTTGACACCTTTGAAAAGAGCGGCTTAATTTACTCCAGATTTAACTCAACCTATGGTTGAAAACCTGAGCTCCTTTCTCCGAAGGAAAAAATAGTTACAAGCTATTAAAAAAAAAGTTCGAATAATTACCATCTCCATTAAAATTATTGATGTTTTATTTGGCGCTGCCATAGTTATGTCTTTTCGATTCGCAAATTTCTTCCTTCAAAAATTCACAAACTTTAAGGGTTTTGATTTTGACGGAAAATCTTAAGGCTCAACTCAATTCAAGCCCCGAGCTAAAGAGCATAATATATCACTGAGATCATAAATATACAAAACCGCAGTTTTCCAATGCTCAGGAGCCCCTTAGCCCTTACGGTTCTGAAAGTTGGTACAAGTTATTTTGAAACCCGGGGAAGGGGCGCTTTTTGATCCAAAGGGAGCTCACAATGCGTTTTTAATCTGTTTCTTTTTAACTGACGATTTAAATCTATGCGAATCAAATAAGATGTGAAGCAATCTTCGGGGGTTGGTGATCGTTAGCAATCAGGTGGCAGAACCCCCTAGTAATCTATACTAATGTTATAAAGAGAGAGGGTGGATTTTTGTGTGTTTATATGTTCGAGGTAAACTCCGGAACCATTACAGATATTTAAAAAAAAGCTTTCATCACATGAAAGGTGCATTCTTACTGAGTGACATAAGCTATAAATTATGCATTAATGTATTTATACTAATTTTTTAAACCAATAGTTTGGCTTCTCTACCAGTTTATGTTTTGTACTGATCTATTGTTACATATGTAAACACAATCGCTGGCTACATACTGCAACGATAAACTAGTTCAACGTTGTCTATGAATTCGATGCAATGGAAAAGAAACAAGTGAGAAAAAAATATGACGGCAAAATCAAACGCCATAAACTATATATAGTCCAGTCAATAATAGATATGTAGAGACGGGTAATCCAGTTGTTAAAAGCGAACATTTATTGTAAATTGCAACAAAACACATTACAATTAAAAGAAATAAATATAAATTAATCAGTTCCATCTCGGAATAATCTAACATTTACACAACACATTAATCCAGATACCGCGAGCTAGCCAACTCAGCTGGAGACTTTTAAATAAACTTTGCCAGATTTGCATGCGCTGTTTCTCTGAGTTTAGGCCGTTGCCACAGATACATTTTACCTTGCAAAAAATGGGGTCAAAGATTTTTTTTTCTTAATTTGTACATATTGGTGCCGACATGAAAAAACCAAGTTATCCAACACGAAAGACCCCGGGAGAACTTTTGAGGGCCGAAAAACCACAAAAATTTATGACTTTTTTTCTCTTTTCCAAAATATCTCTGAAATAGTTAAAATTAGCAAAAAGTATCAAATATAAAGTTTAAAGAACATTAAATTTCCTACAACTTTTATTCTTACAACTTTTTTGTAGCACAAATAGAAAACTTGCTATAGCTCTTTGAAAAAAGGCAGTTTTCCTCTACTCCGAAAAAAAAAAGCATTCACACCGGAAATAAGGCGTCACAATTATTAAAAACTTGAGTAGAACCTTTAGTTTCAGAGAGTTTTTCACCAGTTTGAGTTTCTTGCTCCCCCCCCCCCCCCCCCCCGCCTGACACAGAGCAGCAATTCTGGCTGACAGATTAGTTCCCACTAGACTCCAAAAACACAATCGCGATGCATTGTGAAACTGAAATACATATATACACATTCATTTAAAGCACATAATTCGTGCATTCTACTTAGATTGCTATTGAAAAAATGCAATATTTATCTATAAATTTAAATGAATAAATATTAGGCTGCTAATCAGCAAATAATTAACATAATTAGCATAAAAGACGTTACAACAATAATAAACCCTTCATCACTGCTCACGGACTAACATCAACGGACTGCTCACAGACAAGTTTTTCGTCGAAATAAAATACCTTCCGGCGAATTGCTGCGACACATTCTTTCTTGAAATCATTTCGCTACCAACTGATAACTGCGTGTTCAGGTCACCAATGTAGAGACGGGTAATCCAGTTGTTAAAAGCGAACATTTATTGTAAATTGCAACAAAACACATTACCATTAAAAGAAATAAATATAAATTAATCAGTTCCATCTCGGAATAATCTAACATTTACACAACACATTAATCCAGATACCGCGAGCTAGCCAACTCAGCTGGAGACTTTTAAATAAACTTTGCCAGATTTGCATGCGCTGTTTCTCTGAGTTTAGGCCGTTGCCACAGACTCCCTCACCAGTCTCACAAGACCATTGGGAGACGAAAACGTACTTTGCGGCCAAACCTTGTTGTAACTCCAGGAGTCCTTGGATTGGAATCTCCAGCAATTAAAAATGCTGGTTTTAAGCGATCGATGTGAACGATCTTTTCCTTGTCGTTCACCGAAATCAAAAAGTTCTTGTCCATTCTCTTTAGGACCTCATAAGGCCCTTCGTATGGCGGCTGCAATGATTTTTTTACAGCATCTAAGCGCACAAAAACATGTGTACAGTTTTGCAGATCTTTAGGGATATAAATCCGTTGTTGACCATGCCGAATAGGGGTAGATGGACTTAGCGAGCTAATCAGTCTTTGAAGACGTGCAACGTAGTCAGGCATATTAGATAAAGTTTTTTCTTCATACAACTGTCCAGGTAACCGTAGAGTTGACCCATAAGTCAGCTGTGCCGCGGACGCGCCAAGGCGCGGAAATCCCAACAGCACTAATGGAAGTGCTTCAACCCAATCGGATTTGTAACACATCAAAGCTTGCTTCAATGGTCGGTGCAGTCTTTCCACCAGACCGTTACTTTGGGGTCTGTACGGCGATGTCCTTGCTAATTTTATGCCAAGCATCTTTGATAGACTCGTAAAAAGTTCAGATTCAAACTGTCTGCCCCTGTCACATGTTATCCTTTGCGGAGTACCAAATCGAGAAACCCATGACTGTACGAAAGCACGAGCTACCGTTTCTGCTGTTATATCAGTAATTGGCACAACTTCAGGCCACCGCGTAAATCTATCCACTATAGTCAAGCAATACTTAAAATTTTGAACTTGTGTTAGTGGACCTATTATGTCTAAATGAATATGAGAAAATCTCTCATCCGGAACTAAAAATTGAACTAACGGGGATTTAGTATGCAAATGTACTTTAGTCTGCTGACACGGAACACAAGCTCTGCACCAAGCAGTTATATCTTTGTTTATATTTGGCCAGACATATTTGCTATCGATAAGACGTTTTGTAGCACGTATGCCGGGGTGAGACAAACCGTGCATTGTATCAAAAATTTTACGCCTTAGAATTTGCGGAACAAAGAATCTATTATAATTTCCTGATGTATCACAATATAGAGATTTATCGGTACCAGGCATAGGAACTTTAGCTAATTTACCACTGTACTTAATTCGTACCTCTAAAACGTCCTGAAGTTCTTCATCCTCAGATTGTGATTTTTCCCACATTTCTATATCATCTAGAGATGAAAATGTGATCTCCGATATTCGCGATAGGCTGTCTGCAACCAAATTTCCCTTACCAGGTAAATATCTGATATCCGTAGTAAATTGAGATATGAAATCCAACTGACGGATAGTTCGGGGGGAGGATTTTTCATGTTTCCGCCGAAATGCGAAAGTTAGAGGTTTGTGGTCTACATACAAAATAAATTTCCTTGCCTCTAACATGTATCGAATATACTGAATTGCACTATATGCTGCCAACAATTCTCTATCATAAGTTGAATATTTACATTGAGTAGCCGATAGTTTCTTTGAAAAAAAACCTAAAGGCTTGGGACCTTCGGGGGATAATTCATGCAATACACCACCCATCGCAAAATCACTGCAATCAGTTGTTAAAGCAAGTTCTGCATTAGTAGAAGGGTGATAAAGCAAAGTCGCTTCCGCTAAAGCACTTTTAATTTTTTCAAAGCTTGTTTCTGAAGCAGTATCCCATGGAATTTCCCTCTTATCTCGTTTTTTTGCTTTAATTAAAAACTTATGAAGTGGCGCTAAAATCACGACGATATCTGGAATAAAGCGATGATAATAGTTTACCATACCCAAAAAACGTCTAAGTTCAGAAATAGTTTTGGGTTTAGGGAACTCTACCACTGCCTTCACCTTTTCTGGATCTGGCATACACCCCTTACTGTTTATCATATGTCCTAAAAAAATTATAGTTTCTTTCCCAAATTCACATTTTGATTCGTTTATAACGATCCCGTAGTTAAGGAAACGTTTAAAAATTTCTTCTAAATGCTTTTTATGCTGCTGGTGATTTTCACTCGCGATTAAAATGTCATCCAGGTATGGAAAACAGAAATTCAACCCTCTCAAAACCTCATCCAAAAAGCGTTGAAATGTTTGTGCTGCTGAACATAACCCGAAGTTTAGAAACGGAAATTCATATAACCCAAAAGGTGTTATTATAGCCGTTTTCGGAATATCAGGGGGGTTCACAGGAATCTGGTGATACGCCCTTATTAAGTCAACTTTCGAGAATATTTTCTTCCCGTGTAAAATGCTAACACAATCTTGAATGTGAGGAATTGGATATTTGTCCTGAACTGTTATACGATTTAGTGCTCTGTAATCGCCAGTTGGTCTCCAGTCATACTCGCCTTTTGGGACCATATGCAAAAGACTAGCCCAATTACTTTTTGACGGTCTACAAATCCCTTTGTCAAGCATATATTCAAATTCCTGTTTAGCTATTTGAAGTTGCGTTGGGTGTAACCGACGCGCTTTAGCTGAAACAGGGGGTCCCTCAGTCGAAATGAAATGAACTGTATTATGTTTCATTACCTTTTGTGAAAGAACATTAAGTTATGTAATCTCAATATATTTCTTTAACAATTCTTGATATTCAGAATTCCCATAAATTGTTTTCACATTCGGAACCTCGCAAAATATCGATCGACCGCTTGCACTAAATTTAGTCACCGGATCTAAAATACGCCTTTTCTTTAAATCGACTAGCAAGTCAAAATGCTGCAAAAAGTCCGCCCCTATTATAGGCTTTGTAACGTCAGCTATGATAAACGGCCATCTCAATCTGCGTCCTAACCCGAAATCTAAATTTAATAACTTAGTACCGTAAGTATCAATCACAGAACCATTTGCAGCGTACAAAGTGAATTCTTTTTTTCCGCTGTCTAAATTCAAAAAGGATTTTGGGTAACAAGAAACATCACTACCTGTGTCAATTAGATAGCTCGTTTGAGTTAAAATATCAGTGATATACAGTCTGCGACTAAATCCTGTTTTAGTAAAAGTCATAGAAACTTCCGACGATTTTGAAAAATTTAAAAATTTCGCTTCAAAAGCGCATGGGTTTACACATTTGGTAGCTTTGTCTTTAAATTTAAAATGATACCAACATAACCAATTATTCCGCTTTTCAGCTCTCAAATTAAATTGTTTACGGCCCTGAGATCGATTTGGAGACCTTGAGCGACTGCGCGTTTTTACAATTTTAGTAAGTTCGTCTACTTTCAGTTGCAATTGTTTCAACTGAATTTCAGTACTAGCAGTTTGGTATTTAAAAGTTTGCTTATCAATTGAGTTTACAACCAACCCAGTATATTCGCAAATCTTGTCTGCCATTTCCGCTAACTTTTCTAAATTTTCAGAACTGACCGCTAAAATTGTTTGCACTGGTACCGGTAACCTACGAAGCCAAATATTTTTTAAAAAATCATCATCTACATGACTCTCACTTAATTCTTTCATTTTTCGTAATAACATAGATGGAGATTTGTCACCTAATTCTAAGTCTTCAATTAATGTCTTTACTTTACGGCTCTGAGAAAATTCGAACTCCGCTAACAATCTTTGTTTAAGTGCGGTGTATGGTTTTTCTGGCGGCTGACATAAAATATCGGTAGCATGAGACAAAGTTTCTGCATCTAGCGACGCAACCAAATGATCGAATTGCGTTTGTTCAACCGTAACGCCAGCTAACCTAAAACTAGCTTCAAGTTGTACAAAAAATAACTTCGCATTATTAGGCCAAAAATTAGGTACTTTTACAGAAACCCTATTGCAACTTAAGTTTTCAGCACTTACTTCCTTTTGAGTCAAATTTAAATTCTCTTTTGTTTCCATACTAACATGAAACAAATATTTACTGAATTTGTAACATGAACAACTAATAGCTTAGGTACAATGCTACACTCAAGAACCTCAAAGGACACATGCACAGAAAAGCAAGACAGTTGAAAAAAATTGAAGTTTTTCGTCGAAATAAATTACCTTCCGGCGAATTGCTGCGACACATTCTTTCTTGAAATCATTTCGCTACCAACTGATAACTGCGTGTTCAGGTCACCAATGTAGAGACGGGTAATCCAGTTGTTAAAAGCGAACATTTATTGTAAATTGCAACAAAACACATTACCATTAAAAGAAATAAATATAAATTAATCAGTTCCATCTCGGAATAATCTAACATTTACACAACACATTAATCCAGATACCGCGAGCTAGCCAACTCAGCTGGAGGCTTTTAAATAAACTTTGCCAGATTTGCATGCGCTGTTTCTCTGAGTTTAGGCCGTTGCCACAGACTCCCTCACCAGTCTCACAAGACCATTGGGAGACGAAAACGTACTTTGCGGCCGAACCTTGTTGTAACTCCAGGAGTCCTTGGATTGGAATCTCCAGCAATTAAAAATGCTGGTTTTAAGCGATCGATGTGAACGATCTTTTCCTTGTCGTTCACCGAAATCAAAAAGTTCTTGTCCATTCTCTTTAGGACCTCATAAGGCCCTTCGTATGGCGGCTGCAATGATTTTTTTACAGCATCTAAGCGCACAAAAACATGTGTACAGTTTTGCAGATCTTTAGGGATATAAATCCGTTGTTGACCATGCCGAATAGGGGTAGATGGACTTAGCGAGCTAATCAGTCTTTGAAGACGTGCAACGTAGTCAGGCATATTAGATAAAGTTTTTTCTTCATACAACTGTCCAGGTAACCGTAGAGTTGACCCATAAGTCAGCTGTGCCGCGGACGCGCCAAGGTCTTCACGTAACGTAGATCTGAGTCCCAACAGCACTAATGGAAGTGCTTCAACCCAATCGGATTTGTAACACATCAAAGCTTGCTTCAATGGTCGGTGCAGTCTTTCCACCAGACCGTTACTTTGGGGTCTGTACGGCGATGTCCTTGCTAATTTTATGCCAAGCATCTTTGATAGACTCGTAAAAAGTTCAGATTCAAACTGTCTGCCCCTGTCACATGTTATCCTTTGCGGAGTACCAAATCGAGAAACCCATGACTGTACGAAAGCACGAGCTACCGTTTCTGCTGTTATATCAGTAATTGGCACAACTTCATGCCACCGCGTAAATCTATCCACTATAGTCAAGCAATACTTAAAATTTTGAAGTTGTGTTAGTGGACCTATTATGTCTAAATGAATATGAGAAAATCTCTCATCCGGAACTAAAAATTGAACTAACGGGGATTTAGTATGCAAATGTACTTTAGTCTGCTGACACGGAACACAAGCTCTGCACCAAGCAGTTATATCTTTGTTTATATTTGGCCAGACATATTTGCTATCGATAAGACGTTTTGTAGCACGTATGCCGGGGTGAGACAAACCGTGCATTGTATCAAAAATTTTACGCCTTAGAATTTGCGGAACAAAGAATCTATTATAATTTCCTGATGTATCACAATATAGAGATTTATCGGTACCAGGCATAGGAACTTTAGCTAATTTACCACTGTACTTAATTCGTACCTCTAAAACGTCCTGAAGTTCTTCATCCTCAGATTGTGATTTTTCACACATTTCTATATCATCTAGAGATGAAAATGTGATCTCCGATATTCGCGATAGGCTGTCTGCAACCAAATTTCCCTTACCAGGTAAATATCTGATATCCCTAGTAAATTGAGATATGAAATCTAACTGACGGATAGTTCGGGGGGAGGATTTTTCATGTTTCCGCCGAAATGCGAAAGTTAGAGGTTTGTGGTCCACATACAAAATAAATTTCCTTGCCTCTAACATGTATCGAAAATACTGAATTGCACTATATGCTGCCAACAATTCTCTATCATAAGTTGAATATTTACATTGAGTAGCCGATAGTTTCTTTGAAAAAAAACCTAAAGGCTTGGGACCTTCGGGGGATAATTCATGCAATACACCACTCATCGCAAAATCACTGCAATCAGTTGTTAAAGCAAGTTCTGCATTAGTAGAAGGGTGATAAAGCAAAGTCGCTTCCGCTAAAGCACTTTTAATTTTTTCAAAGCTTGTTTCTGAAGCAGTATCCCACGGAATTTCCCTCTTATCTCGTTTTTTTGCTTTAATTAAAAACTTATGAAGTGGCGCTAAAATCACGACGATATCTGGAATAAAGCGATGATAATAGTTTACCATACCCAAAAAACGTCTAAGTTCAGAAATAGTTTTGGGTTTAGGGAACTCTACCACTGCCTTCACCTTTTCTGGATCTGGCATACACCCCTTACTGTTTATCATATGTCCTAAAAAAATTATAGTTTCTTTCCCAAATTCACATTTTGATTCGTTTATAACGATCCCGTAGTTAAGGAAACGTTTAAAAATTTCTTCTTAATGCTTTTTATGCTGCTGGTGATTTTCACTCGCGATTAAAATGTCATCCAGGTATGGAAAACAGAAATTCAACCCTCTCAAAACCTCATCCAAAAAGCGTTGAAATGTTTGTGCTGCTGAACATAACCCGAAGTTTAGAAACGGGAATTCATATAACCCAAAAGGTGTTATTATAGCCGTTTTCGGAATATCAGGGGGGTTCACAGGAATCTGGTGATACGCCCTTATTAAGTCAACTTTCGAGAATATTTTCTTCCCGTGTAAAATGCTAAGACAATCTTGAATGTGAGGAATTGGATATTTGTCCTGAACTGTTATACGATTTAGTGCTCTGTAATCGACAGTTGGTCTCCAGTCATACTCGCCTTTTGGGACCATATGCAAAGGACTAGCCCAATTACTTTTTGACGGTCTACAAATCCCTTTGTCAAGCATATATTCAAATTCCTGTTTAGCTATTTGAAGTTGCGTTGGGTGTAACCGACGCGCTTTAGCTGAAACAGGGGGTCCCTCAGTCGAAATGAAATGAACTGTATTATGTTTCATTACCTTTTGTGAAAGAACATTAAGTTATGTAATCTCAATATATTTCTTTAACAATTCTTGATATTCAGAATTCCCATAAATTGTTTTCACATTCGGAACCTCGCAAAATATCGATCGACCGCTTGCACTAAATTTAGTCACCGGATCTAAAATACGCCTTTTCTTTAAATCGACTAGCAAGTCAAAATGCTGCAAAAAGTCCGCCCCTATTATAGGCTTTGTAACGTCAGCTATGATAAACGGCCATCTCAATCTGCGTCCTAACCCGAAATCTAAATTTAATAACTTAGTACCGTAAGTATCAATCACAGAACCATTTGCAGCGTACAAAGTGAATTCTTTTTTTCCGCTGTCTAAATTCAAAAAGGATTTTGGGTAACAAGAAACATCACTACCTGTGTCAATTAGATAGCTCGTTTGAGTTAAAATATCAGTGATATACAGTCTGCGACTAAATCCTGTTTTAGTAAAAGTCATAGAAACTTCCGACGATTTTGAAAAATTTAAAAATTTCGCTTCAAAAGCGCATGGGTTTACACATTTGGTAGCTTTGTCTTTAAATTTAAAATGATACCAACATAACCAATTATTCCGCTTTTCAGCTCTCAAATTAAATTGTTTACGGCCCTGAGATCGATTTGGAGACCTTGAGCGACTGCGCGTTTTTACAATTTTAGTAAGTTCGTCTACTTTCAGTTGCAATTGTTTCAACTGAATTTCAGTACTAGCAGTTTGGTATTTAAAAGTTTGCTTATCAATTGAGTTTACAACCAACCCAGTATATTCGCAAATCTTGTCTGCCATTTCCGCTAACTTTTCTAAATTTTCAGAACTGACCGCTAAAATTGTTTGCACTGGTACCGGTAACCTACGAAGCCAAATATTTTTTAAAAAATCATCATCTACATGACTCTCACTTAATTCTTTCATTTTTCGTAATAACATAGATGGAGATTTGTCACCTAATTCTAAGTCTTCAATTAATGTCTTTACTTTACGGCTCTGAGAAAATTCGAACTCCGCTAACAATCTTTGTTTAAGTGCGGTGTATGGTTTTTCTGGCGGCTGACATAAAATATCGGTAGCATGAGACAAAGTTTCTGCATCTAGCGACGCAACCAAATGATCGAATTGCGTTTGTTCAACCGTAACGCCAGCTAACCTAAAACTAGCTTCAAGTTGTACAAAAAATAACTTCGCATTATTAGGCCAAAAATTAGGTACTTTTACAGAAACCCTATTGCAACTTAAGTTTTCAGCACTTACTTCCTTTTGAGTCAAATTTAAATTCTCTTTTGTTTCCATACTAACATGAAACAAATATTTACTGAATTTGTAACATGAACAACTAATAGCTTAGGTACAATGCTACACTCAAGAACCTCAAAGGACACATGCACAGAAAAGCAAGACAGTTGAAAAAAATTGAAGTTTTTCGTCGAAATAAATTACCTTCCGGCGAATTGCTGCGACACATTCTTTCTTGAAATCATTTCGCTACCAACTGATAACTGCGTGTTCAGGTCACCAATGTAGAGACGGGTAATCCAGTTGTTAAAAGCGAACATTTATTGTAAATTGCAACAAAACACATTACCATTAAAAGAAATAAATATAAATTAATCAGTTCCATCTCGGAATAATCTAACATTTACACAACACATCAATCCAGATACCGCGAGATAGCCAACTCAGCTGGAGACTTTTAAATAAACTTTGCCAGATTTGCATGCGCTGTTTCTCTGAGTTTAGGCCGTTGCCACAGATACATTTTACCTTGCAAAAAATGGGGTCAAAGATTTTTTTTTCTTAATTTGTACATATTGGTGCCGACATGAAAAAACCAAGTTATCCAACACGAAAGACCCCGGGAGAACTTTTGTGGGCCGAAAAACCACAAAAATTTATGACTTTTTTTATCTTTTCCAAAATATCTCTGAAATAGTTAAACTTAGCAAAAAGTATCAAATATAAAGTTTAAAGAACATTAAATTTCCTACAACTTTTATTTTTACAACTTTTTTGTAGCACAAATAGAAAACTTGCTATAGCTCTTTGAAAAAAGGCAGTTTTCCTCTACTCCGAAAAAAAAAAGCATTCACACCGGAAATAAGGCGTCACAATAATTAAAAACTTGAGTAGAACCTTTAGTTTCAGAGAGTTTTTCACCAGTTTGAGTTTCTTGCTCCCCCCCCCCCCCCGCCTGACACAGAGCAGCAATTCTGGCTGACAGATTAGTTCCCACTAGACTCCAAAAACAGACAATCGCGATGCATTGTGAAACTGAAATACATATATACACATTCATTTAAAGCACATAATTCGTGCATTCTACTTAGATTGCTATTGAAAAAATGCAATATTTATCTATAAATTTAAATGAATAAATATTAGGCTGCTAATCAGCAAATAATTAACATAATTAGCATAAAAGACGTTACAACAATAATAAACCCTTCATCACTGCTCACGGACTAACATTTCTGGTTTGACAGAGGTAGTGTTCATCAGACTCCAATAACAGATTATATATTGCAGTTTGTAACTTTATTACGCAATATACACATTCATTTGAGGCACATAATTCGTACGTTTTAGTCTAATTATTACAAACAAAGATGCAATTTTTAAATATAAATGTGAGGGAATGAATATTAGGCAGCTAATAAGCAAACACAATCAACACAATCATGCATCCTATGTTGATACAATAATAACAATAAACCCTCCCCTACCGATCACGATCTAATAATTTTGGTCTGTCATGGGTAGTCTTCATCAGACTCCAGTAACATATGATTTATATTGCAGTTTGTAATTGAATTAAATAATCTACACATTCATTTAAAGCACATAATTCGTACCATCCATTCTAACTATTACTAGTGAAAATGCGATATTTGAATATAAATGTAAATAAATAAATATTGGGTGCCAATAGGCAAACAATTGACACAATAATGCATAAATGAAGGTACAATAGTAATACGTAATGAACAGTTTGAAAAATTCTGCAGAATCAGTGACGTTTTGAGACATGAAAAACCCAAAAGAATTATCTTTCAAAATGAAAATCCAACTGTAGAAACTTAATACGCACAACTAAATTAAACGAGATTCATTCCACTTTATAGCAAATTGAGAAAGGACGACAAAATACGTAGTTACTCTTTTTTGAAGCCGTTTTGAAGGATTCAGAATTCTCCCGGTTCAGAATCTGCAGGGGGTAGAAAGAAGCTGTCATCCTTGAATTGTTCATCCAATTGTTGCGGTAATTCCAAAAGCTCCTGAAACAAATCATCTTCTGCAGTCCCATTCAAAGATGAAATTTGTGCAACATTTTCACAATTCGTGCCACTGCAGTGCTTGCACATGCTGGAGCATTTCAAACTTGCCTTGCGACAAGAACAGGCTCTAGTACAATTTTTCTTGCAAGTACAAGGTAAAATCTTCAAAAGAGTCTGAGGAACTGAATCTCTTTTCGTGTCAACAGGCATTAAACCTTACGTTCTGCGTTCCCAACCCCATTTCTCTCGATCAACTATATTGCCCAACCAACTGTGAATTTGGTGGTAACACCAGTAAGAGTGATAACGTTCAGCATCGCACCTGGGAGGTAGCCGCGTAAAATTTATTTTAGCCCTGTATACTAGTTTTATAAAAATATTAAATCGCAAAGTATCCAAAAATCGGTTCAAATACTTTAAGTCATTTGTGTATAATATTTTCAAATTATTTTCTTCAGCTGCAGCTATGGCATTATGAAGACTGATTGGATCCATAAATACTTCAATAGCTGCCTTAATTTCAGGAGTTTTTTTGACTATGTTGCACAATTTAATCTTGCATTGGCCAAAAATTGCCGATGTATCACATCCACTAAACGCATGGATGAACAGAATATTGCTGGGCTCAAACTTAAAGGATTTAGTAGAAAAAAAAAAAAAAAAACAATTCACAAGCATTCCATCTTCCAGGTTTTAAAAAGAACCAAGTTGCTGAAAGGCTGTCCTAAAGCTGTCTTCAGTACTAACAGATCTATATCCTCGCTCACTATGACAACCTTTTCAATATTCTTCGCCTTTGAAAGAGCATTGTTGACAATAAGTCGGCATCTTCATGATTCTGCCTGACTTGAATGTCACACTCTTCGAAATTTGTCTTAAGAAGATGGATAACACGATTCTTGTTGTTATAATTTGCCAGAAATTTGTCTTGGGGAATTTGGTTTTCCATGTTAGGTTCAACCATTACTTCAAGGGAAAAGTGCACCCTCATTCACCGTAATCGTTCAAAACTTTTGGTGCTAGTATGTGCGGATATCTATCAAATACAACCATAACTTGAAGTCCACAATGTTTTTTTTTTTTTCCAGAAATGCAGAATGATTCTGAGATATGGTAATAAAGGAAGCATTTGTGTGGCATAATCATTTCTAGAAACAAAATCTTAATACAGAACACACAGATTGTTAAAACATACGCTCGCTCGAACTTTGAAGTGACCAACATGAACAGCTATTGAGTCGATACATCGCATTTGGAGAAAAAAAAGGTGGGTGGGATAGAATGGGAGCGTTTTGTTTAAGTTAAAGGGAACAGAGGCATTTACCCTCAGCTGCGAAAGACAAATGATTTCCAAGGTCAGGCTGCCGGGGTTTCTCCTTTTTTCCTCCGTTATCCGATGCACTTTCACGTACTTCGCTGAGGGGTTCAGAAAAAGTGTGACTTTCAAGAAGCTGTAACTCGCTTGCTTTTCATGCTACAAAAATGTTGTAATGACAAAAGTTGAAGGAAATTTAATCTTCTTTAACATTTGCATTAGAAGTTTTTTTTTCTAATTTTAACCATTTCTGAGATATTTTGAAAAAAATATAAAAAGTCATAAATTTTTGTGATTTTTCAGCCCCCAAAAGTTTTCCCGAGGTCTTTCGTGTTGGATAACTTGGTTTTTTCATATTGGCACTAGTATGTACAAATTAAAAGAAAAAAATCTTTGACCCCATTTTTTGTAAGGCAAGCCTGTTTTATCCTACCTATTGACTGGACTAATACAGTTGCTCATAAAAGTGTTCGTACACCTACAACTTTTAATGAAATAGGCCTCTATCCATGGGATAGAATTAATTTTTCGGAATAGGTAATTAATTACAAGATCTATGATCAATTTTCAACAAAGCAACTTAGTTTTTTAAAAAATATATTAAAACTTAATTTTTTAAAAATCAAAAACCAAAAAGAGCCGGAAATTTTATCTCACAAAAGTCTTCATACACTTTAAAAAATGTCTATACATTATTAAATAATCTAATTTTTTATTAAGTTATTATTTAGTAGAATATCATGCAGTATCAACAACACCTTTTAAACGTGTGGGAATAGATTCTATTCTTTTTTCTTTCTTTTTTTTTTTGCGTAATTTCAGAGTAAGTGTTCAATCACACTTCGAGTCTTTTTGTTTCTATCTCTATTTTCGTGTCAAAGCCGTATATTCGTAATCTACCCTCCAGATATCTCTTAATATGTTACATTAAGTTCAAATCTGGAGATTGAAGGGATATTTTCTAAACTTTAGGATAATTTTTGAGGCACTAGACGCAAACGTTGAAAACCGCGTGCTTCTTGTCGTTATCTTGATAAAAAGACAAAGTTGTTTCCGATAACCAAATTTTAGGCTAAGAAATTAAAATTTGTTTTTAAAATGTTTAAATGAACAGCATGATTCATTATTTCATTAAAAAATTCAAACTACCAAGTCCTGGGGCTGATATGCACCCTCACACAAGAACACCTTCACCGTCCTGATTAACTGCTCCAACTAAGTGCTTAAGATTAAGTTCCTCATTTTTTCTTCTATTTACAATTATACAACAATTTAACCAAAAATGTTGAATTCATTTCTATTTGTAAGTAAGTCATAATTCCAAAACGTTTTGAGCTTATTTATCATTGATTTTGCGACGAAAAGCGAAAGCTTGCTGTTTTTCGCACGGCTAAAAACATTTCTGCGGGAAGAGGTCCCATTTAATCCAGCAAATCAAAGAACTTGGCTAACGATTTTAGGTGAGAATTAAATGCAAAAATTTTCATTTAAATCTGCAGAAACGTTTACAGCAATCAAATGTTTATTTTTCATAAATTTTTCAACTGTAAATCTTCTATCACGCTTTGTGACATTTTCTTACCTTGTTTTCGGTCCGATTCCTTTCTTTAAAGCATTTTATCAAGCACTTAATTATAAAATGGAATAAATTAACTAATTTAGAGACATTTCAACCCAATTTACCGATAATGTGAGGAAACAATTCATAATTCGAATGGTGTTTGTGGTTTTTTACGAATACCAGCCATTTTAAAGTATTAAGCACAATATTAAGGAATAAATAAACCAAAAATTAAAGCCAAATTACTTTTAAGGTCAGCACAATGCAGAAATTATTTAAAAAAAATGACATATGGTAAATTTTTATCATGAATTTATTGGAAAATATTTGAGTGTACGAAGACTTTTGTGGTGTATTATTTCTCTGTGTCTTCGTTTTTTGACCCATTTCAAAAAAAAGATCCGTCAATATTTTGAAAAAAACTACAGGGTTTAGAATGACATAGGAATGACGTAAAAAAATATTGGACTTCATATTAGGATTCAGTTTTGCGTTATTCGATTTTACTAAAATATTTCGATGTGTACGAACATTTTTGGGAGCAACTGTATGTACTTGAGTCTTCAGAGGATGAGGTATACAGTGGTGAAAAAAAAAATTGCATCACCCGCGCCTCAAAGGAGAGGAATATCATTCGGACTGCAATCCACACACAATCAAGCATCCCGTATTCCATATGATTTATAATAATCATACTAATGTATTTCTGATCAAGGAGTTGGGGTTTCACTTTGAGCAAGGAACAGTAAACGCTCAGGTGTATATTGGCGCTTTGGAGAAGAAATTGCTTCCTACTATCCGGGATCATTTTGCTTTAGTTCCAAACGTCATTTTCCAGGATGATTCTGCTCCGTGCCATAGGGCAAAATTGGTAAATAACAATTTAAAAACCTTTTTAATGCCATTAAACTTAAATTGACAGGGGGTTAAGTAATTTTTTTTTCTCGGAACTCATACGCAGGTTCAGAAATGAAAAAATGAGCATGGGGTCAGCAGTTTGCTTTGGCCCGGAAATAGCCCCAACTACGTAAACAGTTATCGGATTCCTGCTGCTACATGTTTATTTCATAAGTCTTGCAGAATTTCACATACATTCATCGTTAATCGATCGACCAAAACTACTCACATAATCCCATCGTTGTAAAAATGCGAGGGTGATGCAATTTTTTTTACCAGCACTGCATTTGCCGCTAGTGCTACAAGCGTTTCACCCTTGAAAGGTGCCAAATGAAAAGCTATTGAAGCGATTTCTTCAGAGAATTCTTAAATCTCTTAGCTTTGATCTAAGCTGCTCTGAACTTTATATTATGTTCTCCAGTTAGAATTTAAGTGGTATGTCAATAACCTTACTTGTTCTCAGAAAAGTGATTTCTAATTAGAAATAAACTATCACTATCCCGCTAAAAAGGAATTGACAACAAACTACTATATCTACGCATTTTAAATCTCGTTCTTTTATCTTAATGTTTGAAGCAAGATTTCCAAAACAGATGCCGACGTTCGTTGAATGGCAGTCGAATAATTATGCTTTTCTAATTACTTTGGCTCAAAATGTTACTCCACAAGATTTCCAAATACTTTCTTTTAATTAAAGACGAGGGTTACTACTTAAGCATTCAATACGTGCTACAAAACTCTGGCATGCAATTTTTATTTTTAAGAGTGAATTTGACCGAACAATTATTTTCGCGGAAAACATAAGATTTGAACTTCTAATGAACCTTTATTTATTTGAAATGAGCAAAATGTTCATTTGGCTATTAATATTATGTCAATCATTATTGTTCTATCCAAGTTTTAAATATTTGAGACAGATGGTTTTTTTTTTTTTTTTTTTTTTTTTTTGAGCAATCACGAAGTCCCTATTATTTTCACTTGACCAAAGTTGATGTTGCTCCAATTATTCAGATTATCATGCTTAGAGTTGCTTTTAACATTGATTTAGAGAGTGAAATGTTCGAAGTCATAATTTTATAATTACAAATCGGCTGCAATTTATTTTATTCATACTTTTCTGCTGCGTATCTCAAGCAGACTTTACATTTAAAAAACAGAAAAAAAAAGAGTTTTTTTTGTGTAAAATTACGTTTTATTTTCCTTTAAAAAAAAACCTCTAGAAAGATGAAATGATACAGAAAAACTTCATCTTAATTCACAATCTCCAGATTACTTATACCCATCATTTAATATTGATAAGAAAAAAAAAATACATTACTTTTTGCGCTGTAAATAACGTTTATGATAAGTGAACTAGTGGATCTCGAATATAAAATATTTTTCTTTTTTTTTGTATCCTGACCACCATTTTTTTATGATATGTTTTGCATTAGCCCTTCTAAAAATCACCATAATAAGACGTGTGCTAATTTCTTGGCTATTTATTTTTATTGCGTTCCATTCCATTTGTAAAAGCAAGAAAACCAACGAGTTGGGTATAATCATAGTTCTTGATTTGCTAAAAACATAATTTAAATTTTAGACGTCAAAATTCATGTATGAAAAATTTTCATTTTCATTTTTTTTTTCCTTAGTATTTTCACGCCTTCAGCATTGCGGTCTCGTTGATGTTACCAAAACTATTTTTGGCTAACTAAACTAAAATTTCGCAATCGTGTCATAACCTCAACAATCAAAGTATCTCCATACTTTCAATTCCGTATGGAGAAAATATATCAATCTGGTTGACAAAAGAAAGGACGAAAATTTTCCCAACTAGTGAAAAAAGCTCAACGTTATTGAAGCGATTAAATTCACGAGCAGCTAGATGTAGATCTTAAAATTATACAGGAGCAACAAAATCATTCACGGTTACCTGGTTTTCAAAGGAAACTGAACTTTAACTGCAGATTTAGACGTGAATGAGCAGGATGCTTTCCAAATCGCTTTGTGTCCTTGTATATCCACCACAGAAGTAACAAATTATTAAAATAAAGCAACTTCTTTAGATTTATGGAACGAGCCAGCTCCGATATTAAATGCCTAGTGAAATATCAGGCGTTGTCTTTCGCAAAACAGTTCAGAAAAAAAGTCATAATTTGAGTACAAATGTTTGATTTCTCAATTAAGAACATTTGTATTCGACACAGTTTGATTTCTTCGTTTGGAAGATTAAAAATCAAGAGAACTTCGGAAGTTACATTTTAGAAGTCAAGAAAAAACATATCACATCGTGTTAAAGTCGGAACGTGTTGTTAATTAAAGGAAAAATTGAAGCTATGAAAGGAATAATATTTATGTCATATTTCAGCCGACTAAAATTTTAATTACTAAAAATCTGGAGCATGAAATGCAAAAAGGGAAATCGTACTATATACGTTACTGGAAAATAATGGGCAGCTGATGTGCCCAATTTCTTCCAGTAACATATGTTAAAAAATCCAGGAACGTTTTCCGCTAAAATTCAGTAGCCTTCCTGAAATTATCCAGAATTCTTCGCTTTCAAATCCAGTCATGTCCTTGAAACTTTAGAAATAACATAGATGGTTATAATATTAAAGTTTTGCACCTCCGTGGTTCACCGAGAAAGCTCCAAAAGGGAACACAGCCAAAGCTAGCACAGAAATGCAAGTACATAACGAGAATTTTACCCGCCTGCAATTTTTGCAAAGCAACTTAGTCGCATCCTAATGGAGTTGAATCAGTCTGGACGGGCCAAAATCGATCGCATTCCAATACACTTTATAAATACGCTCAGTTAATCTTTATACTGGAAGCTAAATTTTTTCACAACAGAGTGAAGTCTGCATTCGTGCGACTTGTAGCAATTCAGGAAACTTTTTGACGATGATACTTGATTTTTCCAGGAAGGGGATAGAAACCATTGAAATCCTTAAACGTAACACTGAAATACTCAGTATCGTTTTTGATTTTTTTTTACAATGTGGTATCTTTACTAATAATAAAGCAGTAAGTCTCTCTGTCCGGAGGATGTCTGTAGGATGTCTGTAGGATGTCCGTAGGATGTCTGTGACGCGCATAGCGCTTAAACCGTTCGGCCGATTTTCATGAAATTTGGCACAAAGTTAGTATGTAGCATGGGGGTGTGCACCTCGAAGCGATTTTTCGAAAATTCGATGTGGTTCTTTTTTTATTCAAATTTTAAGAAAAAAAAACTATCATAAATTACGAAATTATCATAACGTGGAATCGTAACATGGGCACAAGCCAATTGGCGAGATACGAAATTATCATAACGTGGAACTGTAACGTCGGTACAAGCCAATTGGCGAGAAAATTCACCATACATCATTCGTAAATATACAAGCGAACCAAAAGACCTTTAATTTTTCTATTACGGGCGAAGCCGTGCGGGTGCCACTAGTATTAAATAAAAAGCTTTTAAATTTCTCTCGCAGGTGCTAAGGACGAAACATTTTGAATTATTCAAGAAAGGAATACGTCTATTGAATTATTTCGTTTTCACATTATCGTTTTTGTGATAAGTGTTCGGCGAACACTTGCCTGTCATGAAAAGTATTAATAGAATATGCGAATCTCATATTAATACCTTAGTTTTGTTGAACCAATCAAAATTGAACAGGTAATTTATTAGACTATTCGACTTGTGCGGAACTCCGCACGGGTCTGTTCGAGTCGTTTCGAGTCGATTCATGTGGCATTTCTCTCTTTAAAAATTTCAAAGAAGAACACCATGAAGAAAAATCGAAAAAAACTAAACGGATTTAAGTAAACGGAAATATGAAAAGGCACAAAAGAAGGCATGTAATTTAAAGACATCAGCAACAAAACCTCGTTAAATACAACGTTGTGATGATGTAATCATCGCTCAATTTTGATTGTACTTTTTTTCAATGTAAACATAAATATCATTAAAAGTGACTGGGTGAAAAAGCAGTAGTTGTGCATGTAAAAAAAAGGGTTGTGGCAAATACAATCCTGCCTATGTGAGCCTGTGACGTAAAAAAAAAGAGGCAGAAAAGATATATGTATTGGCACGTATTCGAACTAATTGTCAGCGTGACACTCCAACCAACCGAGCAATTTTGCCTTAGATTTTAAATGCTATTCATTGAAGCAATGTGTAATAAAAAACAGCGAAAAAGCTTTGTGCAAAAAAAAAAAAGACCATGCATCTATGTTTTGTCATTAGCGAGCTGATGAGCTTTAATATTATTTGTAAAACACGGAATATGGTCTTTGACTTGATTAAGGAAAGAGGAAGATTTCGCATAGTGATTGAAACAAACATTCTAGAGAAATAATATATTAGATTTAAAATAAATGTCATTATTTTTGAAAGTTGATACAATATCCCATAGCACGCTGCTTTAACCGTTACGGCTTGAATACCAGCGCATGTTTTTTTTAATCGAACACTTAAAATTCAAAACCAAAAACCAGTTGAACTAAATCAGTTTTTTTAAGTGTAATTTTCCGAACGTAGAAAAATTGCATTTTTTTTCCGCCGAAAGCAGATGATAAGAAAGGGATTTCTTATTTTTGAAGTTGGTAATAATATTAATGTTTTACATCGTATTCGAATAAATAGTTAAAAGTTTACTGGGTTAAACTTGTAATTTCAATTTGGCATAGTAGTTTTTTATTTATACAAAAGGTCTAACACTGCTAACAGCAAAATCTACATTTCAGCATACAATGAAGAGTTTTTCTGCGCAAAAAGGACTCCCTTGAGGTCTGAATTTTTTAATCTAATATTTTTTATGCTTATATTTTGATTAGTAAACTGAACGGAGTTACAGCTTTAAAAAAAAAAAAAAGGAAAGAACACCCTTTGATTAATAGGGTCTGGTGGGGGAAAGTGGTCAATGGGGTAAAGTGGTCATACGTCAAATAAATGACTATAGCTTGGAAATAAATGTTCGAATGAATGTGAAAATTTTATTTTAGATTCGGGGAGTTAGAAACTACATTTTTAATACAAAATTTCCAAACCTGGCAGAATTTTATTTGGTAAACAAAATATTTTGTGTAAATATGAAAATTTTAAAAATCTAAACACCTCTTTTAACTTCTTTGGGAAATTTTGTCTGTTAGAATTATGAACAGATTGACGGCACAGGAAGCTTCCTACATGTCTTAAGATCGCTTACTCATTAGCAGTTAGCTGAATATATTTTAGATCATTTTTTAGAACAATTTCAGTAAGATGGGGTAAAGTGGTCATAATATTAGGCTTAACGAATATTGTTCTTCTAATGTCACTTAAGAGTTATGTATAAGGCAGATATGAATTAAATATTAATTTCACTTAATATGTATTGTTTTTACCGTAAATGGGGTTAAATATACGAGTATATACGTATGCATACGCATATACTCGTGTAGGCACGTATACAAACGTATTCACATAAATGCACCAATAAATACGTATATGGGTATCTGCGATATGGGTATTTTTATCTATGCAGACGACTATGCAAGTATATACTTGTTTTTACTCGTATGTATACGAACACTTATATACTCAGGTAGACACGTATATACACGTACGTACTCGAGCAGATACTTACATACAAGCATATGACATACAAGTATACAGGGTTAGTTTAAACTCTTGGGAAAATTTTTACCAGGTGTTAGAGGGGAGGATAAGAAGCAAGAATCCCAAGGCACATATGGTCACAAACACAATGCTGACTCGCTACATGCACGCAAAGCCAAAGACTGATGGATGCAAAACAGGTCACAAATTTGTTACACTAAGACAATTTTGCACAACATTTTAGGCTGCAAGAAGGTTTTAAAGCGATTGAAGAAATTTGCGGCCTGCAGCTGTAATGCATGCGTCGCAATCACAAAGCACTCTCTGTTTTAATAACGAGACTTTTGAAAAACTTTCATCCATCGCTGCGCCTTTGTTGCGATGCGTGTATTAGAACCACTACGGGCCGTAACTTTTAAAAAGTGCTCTAAATATTCTTAAAAACTAAATTTTGAGTAAAATCATCTTTGTGTAAAAAATTTGTGACCTGTTTTGCATCCATCAGTTTTCTGGCTTTGTGTGCATGTAGCGCGTCAACGACCATAAACTCCTTATTATTCTTTGCTTTTTATCCTCACTTCTCACACCCCTTAGATTTTTGCTCAAGAGCTTGGATTCACTCTGTAGGCATACATGTATGTAAGCGTATATACTCGTGAATACATATATGTACTGGTTGACGAGTATGTACGGACACATAAATGTACGTATATACGTTTTTTCAGGTACATAATTGTGTTTACACGTATACATACGTATATACTCGTGCTTCCATATATACGTGTATATACGTGAGTAGACACGTGCAAACACGCACTGGATGAATCCACGAATTAACTCGTGTATACCCGTAAATACATTTATGTACAGTTATGTATATACCCACATGTACACTTGTACATATATGCGTATATACGTCTACAATACACGTATAAACTCAGGTATGCACGGTATCTACTCATATATGAACGTGATTACTCATGTTTACACGACACGTATATACTCGTGAATACACGTATATATTAGTGCATATACTTGTAACCATAAAAATAACTGAAATATACAAATATTAGGGTTATTTAATACGGTTTTGCATTTATTTTTAACTATGACCACTTTACCCCATGCTATGACCACTTTCCCCCCATCCCATGGGGTAAAGTGGTCATAAATACAAAGGGAAAAGAAAGTGTTATAAAACAAACTAAATCAATATATTTTTTTCTAAACTTCAGTGTACTGTGTTCTTTAATAATGCAATGTAAAATAACAACAAAAAAAGTTGAGGTGTTTAAATTATTTGTTGTATTTATTATCCACCAAAGTTGAAAACCTACGATTTTATGACCACTTTACCCCACCAGACCCTAGTCAATTTATCTGAATAGTAACTGTAGTTTGCATAAAAGAGTTGAAATGCCAAGGAGCATTCTCGTCCCGTTTATGTTATTGCCATACGTGTGTTATCTGTTGTAATGAGTAATGTGAGGCTCTGAAAAGTTGAGCTCCGACTCTGACAATGTTTACCTCTGTTTCGATAAATTGAGAGTGGTAATTGGTGCCAAATTGAGTTGAGAAACGTTCTTAGTAGTTTTTCAAAAATATTCCAACTAAAATCCAAGCCAGTAACACGTCTATTTTTCACTAATCTCCCCTAAAACAGGTGAACATAGTCAAGGTCACAGCTCAACTAATCAGAGCTGCACTATATATGTAATGCGTAATATTAATCTGTAATGAGTAATATTAATCTAAATTATCTATAATGGCGGACCCGAATTTCAGCTAATTTACAACCGAACGCTCTACCAAAAAAAAAAAAAAAAAAGAAACTTATCAATGAACCCGAACAACTAAGCTCAGTGCTTTTGAGTTTTATTTTTAAAAAAAACAGGTTTAACTGTGATTTTTTTTTTCGCCGAAAACGGTGCAAAAAATTGGAAATTGTATTAGAATTTCGAATTAAAAAAAAAATCTCTATAAGAACTACAGGCTGCATCAAGGTTATGCAAGAGCAAGGGGCGTTTTCGAAAAATTGATTTTTCGACCGAAAGTCTGATTTTTGTCATTAGCCTACTCAATAAGCTTTAAAATGAGGGGTAAATCAAAGAAATCTACCAAGAATTGAAGAAGATCTCGCGTAGGAACAAAAAACAGGCTACAGAAATAAAATATAAGGATCTCGCATACCGACAGAAAAATGATCCACAGAAATAGTACGTAAGATAAGATATTGAACAGTAGTGTTTTTGTGTCATTAAAAATGTATACAATTTGTTATCGCAGGCTGCTTGAACCTTTATGGCTTAGATGGCAGCAAGTTTTTCATCATTTAACGATCGGTTAGAATACAAAATCGTTTGAACTATGTTCGTTTTTTAAGCGCAGCTTCCCGAATGTAATAAAAATGTGACTGGCTATTTGTTTTTGCCGAAAGAAGAAAAAAATTATTTTTTACCCATCAAGTTGTTAGTAATTTTAATGTTTTACTTCTTATTCTAATAAATGAAAAGCGTAATTTCAATTTGGAGTAATATTTTTTTTTGTCCAAAAAGTCAAAAACTGTCATTAGAAGATCTACATTTTAGTATACAGTTTTTATCTGAACAAAAATTATTCCATTGTAGTCTGAAATCTTAAACCTGATGCTTATATTTTCGCTTACATCATGCTTTTTTTTTTCTGACTGGAGCCAAAGCTTTAAAAACATAAACCTTATAATTAAGAATCAATTGAGCTGCAGGTTGCATCAACTTCTCGTAATATCAAGGATCGTACCTATCTCATTTATTTTATTCCCTCACGTGTGTTATTTATTGGTTATAAGTGTCCATGTAATGCATGATATTTGTCTAATTTTTCGATGCAGATCATCCGGGACGGAGCCCGAACACTCGTTCTTCTGGTTAACAGTCGAACGCTCTGCCAATCAAGCTATTTTGCTCTGCCCATCATGGAGCAAGTTATAAATTTTACCGAAAACCTCAGTCCGGTGCTTTAAAACAGGTTTTTTTTTTAATCAGAAAAAGTAGTTTTTGAACTTTGGGTCAATTTTTCGTCAGTAGCCTAAAAGATAAGCTTTGAAATGAGGGGTAAATCAAAGAAATCGATCAAGAATTGAGGAAGATTTCGCGTAGAAAACAAAAAACAGGCTACAGAAATAATAATATAAGGATTAGGAGAAAAAAGCACGGACAGATCAATGGCCGCGTCTTTCTCATTAAAAATAGAGTTTCTTGTAACCTTGAATCATTTTTATTCATTGATCTGCAATTTTGTGCAATTTACGTTATTTCTTAATTTATTGCTCAGGCACAAAGGCACCTATTCAAATTTATCATCTGAATATTTGACTCTAAATGTAAAACAGTTAACTAGTAGGCTATCTAAAAACTCAGTGACACAGCAGTCTATGGAGCCCAAGGCTTACTCTGCCTATCTCAATTTTTGTGACCGAGAGTTCTGAGGTGCAAAGGCAGATATTCTGGGTTGGTAATCAACCGAACGCAGAGCCCGACAGTGTCTAGTTCCCAAGCACACTTAGTATTCATTCGATCGATCCACTAAAAGGCTGAGTTGACAATGTTCTACAGGGAATGGAACCCGGGTTGGCGGCGTAGAAGCGCGAAACACAGAGACTAAGTGACTGGGCTAGTCAGCATCTAGCAAATCTAAGCAGCATTAAAGAAAAAGGAAGTTTGACCGTGGGAAGGTAATTTTGATTGGTTTCTATTCAGTGCTTACTTATTGTTAACTTACAGCAAATCAACGGGTCATCATCGCGGGCTGCATATAACCTACACTGTAAAAACGATTCAGAAACGTTCCTGGAAAATAACAGGCAGCTGATGTGCTCAATTGCTGCCAGTAATATATCTTGCAAAAACCAGTAACGTTTTCCGCTAAAATTCAGTAACCTTCATGAAATTATTCTGGAGATCCTCCTGAAAAATTCAGAAATCTTCCCGTTAGATGCCAGTCGTGACTGAAACTCTACATTACACTTAGCTAGGTAAAATTTAATAAATTGGCACCTTCCTGATTTATTTAGAAAGTTACATAAGCAGTATTACAAGCATGGCAAAAGCTACGGCAGAATCGCAACGAAGTATCAAGAAGTTTTCTCGCCTGCAACTCGTGCAAAGCAACGTTGTCCAATCTTATTAGCTCCCTTTAAGAGCTTAACCAGTATAGTCGGGCCTCACTACAAGAGAAGCCGACACACTTTATAAATACGTTCAGTTAATCTTTAAACTGGGAGCTAAAAATATTTTTTACAACAATAGGAAGTTTGCATTCGTGCAACTTGCAGCAATTCAGGAAATATTTTGACAATGATACTTGATTTTTCCAGGAAGTAAATAAAAACTATGGACTTCCTGAAACGTTACACGGAAATTCTCAGTAAATGTTCGGAATTTTTTTACAGTGTATGAGACGTAGGTTGAGCATCACTGATTTTAAGAAACTAAGACTATGATTAAACGTTATTTTAAAAAAATATATTTTTATAAAACATGGTAAATCGCTCATTTTTAAACAAGTTCTTATTGTTTGTGGTGCTCCATCAAGATAATTTTTTAGCCTGTCTTTGATGTATCACGTAAAATTCCCTCCTTCATAATGTAGGAAAACAAAACAATAAAAACTGATTAACAACAAAAACGAGTAGAACGATGTGTTGTTTTCGTGCTACCTCATTTGATGTTTTGCACGACAAGCGTATTTTTCATGTTATAGCACGAAAGCTATTGTGTTGAGAAACAACGTCGGCAATCTTTCAAAAACTGGACACATCTTATTTAAATTAATGATATAGTGTTTCAAAGTTTCGAAAAACATTGTGATGATTCTGTTTCATGCTTAGTTAATGGAATATTTGTCATAGACTGCTATCCGTGCTGAAAGGTAAAAACATACTAACATTCATAGTTAACTCATACAGAGGACTTTTAAGCATGATTATTGATCCTATAAAAATGTACTATTATATTGTAAGTACAACAAAAAAAAAAGCGTGTTTGTCTAACTTGTTTGGAATTTTAAAATAAATGTACTTTTGAACTTAAATTAATCACAATATATTTTCCATTTTTATTTTTAAAAAAAAACGACTTTTGATTACGTATTTAGATATTATGTATTACGAAAATAATCATGAATCAAGTACTTTCTTTTTTGTTAGATAAGGAAGCAAGTAAAAACAATAGATAGAGAAGACGATAATTGAATTAAATTGTGAAAGAAAATATAAAAGTCTGTAGCAGACCCCAATTTCCCAATAGGCAGAGTAGGCAGCTGCCTAGGGCAGCAAAAATTTTAGGGACGGCAAACTTTGCTTCAATCTCATTTTTTAAATTATTATTCTTGAAAATAAAGTATCAGTTCTTTCTTTATTTTTCCCCCAAAACAGCGACATAACTGCGACGAACTTTTGTGTACAATATAACGAAAGGATGGGATTTTGTTTAAGCGAATAAAAACATAGTTCACAATTTCGCCACCAGAGGGCACATCTTTACGAATTGCAACATTCATTATACATTTACAATGGTTTAAAAACAAATCTTGCATCAAAACATGTTCAATGTTACGGCGAAAGATCAGGTAGAGTTGTGGAAATATCACGATTTGCGAGATATTTCAAATGCCTCCAAAGGTAAAAGTCACATGGATTGAGGTTTGATGATAAGGTATTGTCCGTTTTCCACGAGAAGGCACTTGACTCCACCTTCTTCACGTGGTATCCGATGATTCTATTTCGTGGTTTCCGTCAGAAGTTATATTCGGATCATGGCATTTTGTTGTAAAAGCAGCAGTTTCTAAAATGTAAGAATAACTGAAACGGCAACAGACAAGTGAAGTAAGGGACATTAAGACTTTTCGTTTCATTCTGAGCAATAGTTTCAACGATAGAGCCCTTTTAAAGTACGATCGTATATTGATGGATACCGCGTTGTATTTAAATAATGCAGTACGTTTAAAAGCAATTTAGCGGGGAAAGAAAAAAGTAAAGTTGGAGAAACAACAGCTCTCCAAAAAGATAAAAATAATATTACCATTCAATGGTTTCCCTGTCTGATTTATCAACGGCATCATTTGATAAAGACAGAAATCATAGTTGGAAAAAATAATTTTGCTCAGGTAAACATGCTTTTAGAAATGAAGAATGAAAAAGGTTATTTTCTTCAACTGATATAACACGAAAATAAGTGTAAAAACCATTTAGAATAAATGATATCTATCTGAAAAGCTGTCTAATCAGAATTTCTTACATATTCAGGCTGATTGCTTCTCTAAGCATTTTTACTTCTTCAAAATAAGCGAACATTTTAATTAAAAAGATAGTCTGCAATTATTTTTCTATTGATTTTGTTGAAAGACATAATTAGAAAAAGATCAAATTCAACTTCCCTCCGATTATCTTTAACGGATAGGAAAAAAATGAGCCTGGAGGTACATTTTAAAGCTAAAAATGCCTTAAATTTAATGAGTATTTTTTTGTGAATTTGTACCAAAATTCATTTAATATATATTTTGCGGTATTCTTCTCTTTTGCTTATTTTTGAGGGATGTAAAGAAAGTAATATAGCTTTGACTTCTGTTGCATGCAATCTCAGAGTAGAAAAATAAAAATAATTGTTTTTTTTTTGAGCAATCACGATTGCTTATTGTTCTTATTTGACTGTTTTGGCGTGCTATCATTTTATTTTCCCACCAGCACCCTCTGCCAGCACCACCGTCGACCGACTCCCCACGATGCTGCTCCTATAGCGAAAACAGTCTCCAGGTTGCGTCCATATCCTACACACACACACGCATACACACACGCGCATACAAACTCACACACCTACACACACACATATACACACACTCCTACACACACATACACACACATTTATGGGTGCGACATCGATGTCGATGTTTAGGAAACATCGATGTTTTACTTTCGATATTTTAGAAACATCGATGTTTTTTGTTTAATATGTTTTCGATGTCGATGTTTTTTTTTTTTTTTTGAAAATTATAATAAAATTTCTCACAGAGATGCAACATCGATTGAAGTACATGCAAAATAGGCTCAGATATATACTGAATCCATATTGCTTGGAAAATAATATAGAAAAAATATCAAAGAAAGTAAATCGGCTGTTGTCGGTGTTTAGATTATCTGAAATTTCCCAAAACCATTTCCGCTTCAACAGAGTAATGAATGCATTCAAAATAAACATAGGGATTTTTTTTCAATGGTATTATAAACATAAACGGAGCGACGGCAGGAAAGCTTCCTCCTGTCTGATTTATTTATCTTTTTTTATTGACTTGCCGAATATTGAGGATTATAATACTTATCGGCTTTCCCCAACAGTTCGTCCCTCTTTTAATTACAATTTGTGTTTAATTATGTAGCACTAACAGTACAACACATTTTTTTTCTCTTAAAAAGTAGTTGTTAGAATTAGTTCTGTATTTATAGTATAATTTGCACAACTCTGTCGCATCATTCAACTGACGGTAAGCGCTATGATACATTTTTTCCTTAGATTCATTTTTGATGTAGATTTAATTTTAGTTTTATTCAGTTTGAAAATATTTTCTTAGCATTATACTAGTTTGTATTAATCGTTGCATGTCTTACTGTCATTTTTACTTCCTTTTACAAAGAAGGAAGTATCGTATTCGCGAAAAAAATTTCACTCAAAACTCGGCCTTAATTTCCATTTTGTTCACCCCCGAATTAATGTTGAGTTTTTTTTCAACCCGATCACACGCAGATAAATGCGTAAGAACGTATAAACTTTCGAAATATCCGGTTTGACATTTCCCGAGTTAATTACAACGACTTTTCTCGTGACGTCCATATGTACGTATGTGCGTACGTATGTTGCATAACTAAAGAACGGTATGTCCTAGAAAGTTGAAATTTGGCACGTAGACTCCAAGTGGGGTCTAGTTGTGTACCCCCCCTTTTGGTTGCTTTCGGTGTTTTTAAAGAGGCCTTTTGCCCCTTTTTGGGGGGAAAATCATTGTTAATTTCGATGTATACTCAAGTGGTGTTATAATTTGGCGGACACTTGGCGATATATCGCCAGTCTTTTGGTCGCCAAGTTTGTCGCCAACTTGCCGAAAAACTTGGTGTTTTTTTTTAATCTGGTTTTAATTTGGCCACTGGTGGTGATATTTAGAGAGTAAACTATTGAATTACATTAAAATTGCTAATAATGGGAAAATGACATTAAAATTGGAGTAAAATTAAGTCATGTGATGCACACTTTAGCTCGTTTGTATTATTTTAGTATCAAGATGTCGCAAAATTATTCTTATTAAATTGTATACATGAACTGAGAGAGGTTCTGTATTGTTAATATATCCTTCGGCTGCTTAGAAATTTCTTAAATAATAGCTATAATTTAACGAATTGACGCAATGCCAAAAGAATTTACTGATATACTAAGTAAGAAACATTTGTTTGAGATAATCATATATGTAAATCTGCAGCGTAGTTATTCAAAAATGTATGTTCTATATTGATAAAAAGATCGATGTTTTATAACATCGATGTTTGAAAACATCGATGTTTTTTGGTCGATGTATCAATGCCATCGATGTTTTAATTTCTAACATCGATATTTTGAAACATCGATGTTTTGCCATCGATGTCGCGCACCACTAACACACACGTACGAACGCCTTACACACACGCGCACACAGCACTGCATATACAGCATGCACACACATGCATACATACACATGCATACATACACACACACACCCGTACACACACAGCACTGCGTACACAACATGCACACATATGCTTACATACACACACACACATGCACGCACCCACACACGTGCGCCTACACAAACACACACGCGCATACATACACACACACGCTCGTGATTGCGAAAAACATAATTTGAATTCAGATGCCAAAAATTCAAATTAATTTTTTTTTCTTTTTGTATGATAAACTCTAATTTAAAAGTACTGAAAGCTTCTTTAGCCTAAATGTGTGTGAAGTAGAGCAAATTTAGCTTTGAAGTATAAACCTTATTACAAGAAATAAAAGCGATATTTATTTATCTCGTATTACATCTTTATCACCGTTGCATTACAGGATGTTCAAAATCAAGCGGCTAGGTCAAAAGTATGAGACTGTTGTTTTACTAACCAATACCACGTATAACAAATAACATTGGATATTTTGATTTAAGTTTTCTTTCATTTAAAAACGTGTTTAATTTTACCACTGATCTTTCTAGAGACCTTACCAGGTATTCCAAAAGTATCGAAACAGTTTTATGAAAGCACGAATGTTTTGATTTTTTCACAGTCATCCTTTCCTAGAAATTGGAAGGCCCTAGAAAGAGATGCGTCAGGATAAATAAACCTGAGGCCTCTATATAAGGAAAGCTGACTTATCCGACATTTTGGTTCTAAGATTGTCAGGTGGCAAAATTAGTATTTGTACAAAAGCCTCGTACCTGCCAAGCTATAGATGTGTTGCCTGATGGACGTTTGAATTTTTGATTCTGTAAATGGGGGGGGGGGGAAGAAGATTTAAATAATATAAATTAAAAACAAATAAGGTGAGAAATGGATGCTCATTACTGTAAACATTTTCTAAATCATTTTTGTTGAATATGTGAACAAAGTTATCATTTTAGATTTACCTTAAGGGACATTTTACTCAACTCATCATCAGTTTTTTTACGACGTAGCAACCGGCGAATATTATAACGTAATTATAAATACTAGAAACACGGTTGGTTCCGATGCCGTCTTTGAATCAAAATGTCGGATAAGTCGGCCTGCCCCTATTAAGGAGTTCTAAATAAACCTAGATACGTTGTATTTACGAAACGCATGAGTGCGATTATCCGTTACATTTTGTTCCTCATCGTTTCTCTTCCCCGAACTACGATTCTAGAGTACTCACGATTGTCGTGTAATTGGGAGACTCTCTTGAAGAGGGTGTGACATAATGGGGGGCGAATGTTCGATGAGCCACCGCTCGGCAATATAAAACGTAGATAGAAACCTAATGGATCAAACAGGTTCAGCCAAAATTATGAGAGGTGTCACCTTCATATTTCAGTGTGAGTTCCATTAAACTCTTTCTGTAGTACTCTAGAGCAGTGCTTCTCAACCTTTTTTTACGTTACGGCTCACTTGATGGTTGATTCGATCCTTACCGCACACTGTACCAAATTTGACATGTCAATATGGACAATGTTTTCATCATTCACTAGTCAAAGCAAGGAAGAGAAGCTATTTGTAGTTTATGAAAATATGTTTCTTTAATGTCACCGGTCGTTTCATTTATTCGTTGCCTGATTACAAAGTCTGGAATTTTCATTCCGATCACCTCATTCACTGCATCGGAACTTTTCGTTACCTGTGAGATTTTTTTACAACCGTAAAATTAATGCTTCACCATTGGTATACAGTTTTCAAAGCAATTTGCAAATTCATCAAACTTGCAAAATTATATCTGATCTCTTGCGCAGGTTAATAACATCTTTATTGGGTTCTTCCATTTTTTTCAACTCCGAAAAAAACCGTGGCACACTAAGGACCTTGTCGCGGCACACCAGTGTGCCGAAGCACACCGGTTGAGAAGCGCTACTTTAAAGGAACGCATGCAGAGATACTTCAAGCCTGATTAAAGGCGTCTCCTTTTAGGAGTTTTGTACAAACTCTGCATATTAATAACAACTGTAAGAGTCCGTTTAAGAGGGGGGTGGCAAGAATTTCTGGAGTATTTTATTACAATTAAGTAACTGTAAAATACCCGCACAAGGATATCTTATCAAAATGGATAAATTGGGAAACTATCTCTAAATGATTTGATCTTTATAGTTTATCCTGAAACCAAGAATCTTTATCAAGCAAGTTACACGTGGATGTATGAGAGTGCTATAGTTTTTGACAGCAACGCATGATCCACAAGAATTCCTTAATTCCCTCAACTCCTAAGGACTTGAAATTTGGATTTTGAAATTAAAGGCGATTTTCTACCAATTTTATTGCTCAACTTTTTGTCTACTCTATGAATTGGTTCCCATATGAAATCACTTAGAATTACTAATATAGAGTATTCTTCTTACAGCACCAACAGCAATTCAGTTGGTTCATAGTCCTTGCATTTCCACGATCCCTGCAATTTCCTTTTCCAATTTAAGTAATTACAAATTCTAATGAAAATTTCTTATGCCAACACTGTCATTAAATCAGAAGTTCAAAGGGACATCTTTATGTTGTACTCTGTTACATACGGGATGATTGTATTGTTCAGTGCCAATTATATATTGGCCTCTCTTGATCAGGAAATGATGTAAATCAATTTGTTTCGAAACCTTCTAAAAACGAAGCATTAATGTTGTTTCCATTAAATATTAAATTAAAAAGCACCTGCATAACATTTATTTAAAATACAGGGTGATTATAATTAAAGTTCCACTTTCAAAATGCTGTAAAAATAAAACCACTAGTCAGAATGACGTCAAACTTCAACGGAATATTATCGAAAAAGGGGGGAACTTGATGGCAGAAGAAAAATAAATGTTTGGAACTTTTAGCGATAGATGGCGCTGTAAGCATAATTTAATAGTGGTCGACTTCAAATGACAAATAAATCATAAAAAAATTACCTAAGGTGTAAACTATACGTTAAAACACCGTACAACTCAGCGTGCACGAGGGTACAGTGTGATACTGTCAATTAAGTAAGCCCATTCAACACGGCAAGGTCATATCACATCGGATGGGAAAAATCGGTTTTTAATTGTCCTGAGGACGAAAACCGCATAAAAAGCATCAGTAAAAACTAAATCGGTCTTTAATTTTCGTGAGACTGGCGCAAAAGATGTTCAATATGACAATATGATGTACCCCGTTTCTGTAACAAGTTGAAATCGAGAAACAGCATGCTCTATGACTGATTGAAGTGTTTCGGGGTCACGTTTAGAAGGTGTTGCGCAATGCATAGCTTTAGCTCAGCAAAGTTTGCAATCGGAGCACTGAACACATTAGCTCTCAGATAGCCCCAAATCCAGAAGTCACACGGGTTAAGATTAGGTGATCGGGACGGCCAGGTCTTTCATTGAGACAGTCATAGTGAGCTTCTCGGATGAGAAATGAGGAAAACAACGTGTATTT
The DNA here is from genome assembly GCF_026930045.1 of Uloborus diversus. Lineage (NCBI taxonomy): Eukaryota > Metazoa > Arthropoda > Arachnida > Araneae > Uloboridae > Uloborus > Uloborus diversus. The sequence goes on along the minus strand of NW_026559115.1, from coordinate 22,998 downwards.
GGCGTTTTTATAACAACTTCAATGAGTCGTGCGCATGACAGGTGTTTTGATATACATATTCTGATACTTGCAGCGCCATCTATTGCTAAAAATTCCAACTATTTTTTTTTTTTTATCATACGTCTTCCCCCTTCTCCGATAATATTCCGTTGAAAATTAAGGTCATTCTGATCAGTGGTTTTATTTTTACAGCATTTTGAAAGTGGGACTTTCATTATAATCACCCTCTACATAATGTTTTGACCCAAACAAGGTCGGGACGGGCCGCTAGTTGATAAATATTAAAACAACAAGCTAGACTTATTCTTGCCGTCATGGTACAGTCATAGAAAAAAAAAAACGAAACACTTTTAATTATTTGGCCATTATACATGCTAGAAAGGAAAGAAAGATGTCATCCGACTTGGTTTAAAGTCTTCTTTAATACTACGTAGGTAAAATTTTGATAAGGGACCATATACAAAGAAAAATGAGCACCAACTCTTGATTTTGAAATAGGGATCCCTATTTTTTGCTGCATAATTATGTTTAGACCGCAAAATACAGCCAGGGTACAAAATTTCACTCCATTCCGTGCAATAGAACAGGAGTTATTAACGAAAAACGTTTAAGGTACTGTCACCACATTGAAAACGCTTCTTTCAAGATCACAGTTTATCAAGTAAAAATCGATATTATTCAGCTCAGTTCATGATTTCATGAAGTTCTTTTTTTTTCCTTAATTCTATACTTTTTGACCGATAATGTTGCGCTAAAAAGCGATTTAAGGTCGAAAACTTGTTTTTTCAATTTTTTGAAAAAAAAAAAGTTGAAATATTTACTGATTTTTGTCTATCTGGATTAACCTAAGAAAGACGGATGGGGTTTGGCTGGTCCATCGTATAGATCGTAATTTAGTAAATCGAATAATGACAAATTAAAAGTAATGGAACTTTTTGACTTTTCTAATATGAACCTATTGCATTGCTTATATCATCATTCAACAAATTAGCCTCACAGAAATGTAAATATCCAACCTTATACCAAGAATCATGATGTGAATATGTTTGATAAATGTATTGCACCTATGTTACAGGTTTATTTTGGAATGAATAGAAAGTCTTTTGATGTAAAATGAAATTGCGCGTTTTTAATTTCTCAGAACATCGGCAGAAGTTTGGGCCATCGCACACAAAATTATAAAAAATATACCGCACAACGTGGGAAGACGCAGCATTAAATAGATTGGAGACACGAGCGAAGCAAGGTCCATTTATTCCGTGAAAATTTGCTCTAAATACATAAAATGAACGAAGTATCAATCTAAAAAATAAAACAGAAACAGGAGAATATAAATACCCGTTAATGAACAAACCGTTCATATTCGAACTTTATTTGGGAAAAATTTGGTTATTTGAATTAACACAGGGGACGAACACAGTAATTGTTCTAGCGGCTTTTTTGTAATCAAAAAAAGAGAATTTGTTTCAAATCCAAATTAGATGCGAAAGATCAAAATGCATGGTATTATTAAAAAAGCATAACACAATCGGCGGTTTTAGTTAAACATGTAACGGCTCTTAAAAGCAATTTAGGAAAGTAATTTTCCAATGCTGTTTCTAGCTCCGAGATGGTCCAACCCGTAATTTAAAAAGACAAAAGTTATTTTAGCTTAAACCAAGGTGAACCGAAATCAGACTTCTTGCCCTTTCTCTGATTTGGTAACTTTCCACACACAAATCTTAACATTATTTAATTTTGTTTCGCGAACTATATACCTTGCAAACGAACATTGGTGGGTTTATCTATTCAAAACTACAATTTCGACTTTGCTGCGAATTTTGCAGACTGGAATCGAAACTAATCGAGCGGAATGCAGAAGTCACCTCATTGAAGCTGTGAGTGCGAATAAACTGGTAGGTAAAGTTAATTATTTGCTGTATTTTTATTTCATCTCAATGGTGATATAATTTTCTTCATCCACCAGTTTTTAGGCACTCTCAGCTGCAATGACATGATACCTGCTTCAATGGCCGGTTAAACCTAGTTCTGGACCGTTGTGCTCATTATTAGGACCCACAGTATCCATCGAATGGGGAAACGCGGGTCGCATTCAGCCCTCTAAGCTGGCCATGTGGGCAGTTGTTTGCTTAAAGAATAAGATCAGACAGTAACAATAGAGTGCCGGTGTCATAAAGGTGGAGCCGAATTGGATTTTGAAGAATATGCATTTAATATATAAGATAGACATCTAGTACTTGATAACAATAATTTATCATAACTCTTTTTTTTGTCGATATTTTTCCATGTTATTCAAAAAAAGAAAATAATTTGAAATTTTATCTTTGCCTTGCGAGAATGATTTTAATGTGAAATGCACGGATAATGACACAGAAAATAAATAGAAAATAAGTATTTAAATTATAATTAAGAATAGACAAAAACTCAACTTTATCGAACATCCAAGTTAATGTTTTGTTAAATCTTTGACGAAGTCAAAAAAAAAAAAAAAAAAGTTCACACTTAGTCACAACTACTACTTTTGTGCGGAATACGGCTCAAAGCACGCGGTCCACTACTGCGACTGACATTTATTCTCCTAGATCTTAACACATTGAAAATTATTCAAACACTTTACAAAAAAAAAAATAATTCCTAAAAACCAGTAATTTTATCTAAGAGCAAATATTACCTATTGACCCACTGGATACTGTTAAAGGCGAAACTTCACACTGTCGGCCATTTTTCGAGTGCTTTTTCCTGATTTAGACAAGGCAATAATTTTTCCTTTCAGCAAATCATCACCGGGAAGAGCCATTAATTCTACACTGTCTATTGCAACATAACTAGCAAGACAATGAGGTTTTATTGTATGTGTCTGTGAAAAGGTTGTGCAAGTTAAATTTTTTTCTAAGTTATTGTTTTGCAAAAGGCAATGGCTAAACGCAAGAAAAAAAACAGAAGTATTTTAAGTGTAGCTTATAATTTAAAAAGTTCTATAAAATATTCTTTTATTAGACAACGAAGTAGTGCTTCGCATTATTTACACGTTGACGTTTGAACGATCTCCACAAAAAACTGACGGTTGCAATATTGTGTTGTTCTTCTGCAGAGACAGCGAATAAATTTATGCATTAAAAAAATTCATAGACGTAACTCTTATGTAGAGAAACCACGTTATAATTGGTTTGCTGATTTTGTTCAAGAATTTTTTTCTTTTTTTATGAAGAAACCAACTTTCATAATTTCTGTTTTAAAAAAGTATACGGTCCCCTAAAGTGGGAAAAAATGAATTTTTAAGCATAGCGCAAAAACTACTGAATATTTTGAGCTCAAATTTTGGATACCGCATAAAAGCTCCTGTAGATTGTTTTTCTGTTAAAATTTAATATGGTTTCAGATCATATTTTTTTCAAAAAATATTAAAATAATTCATAAAAGAACTAAAATTACATTTTAGGTGTTGTAAATCATGTTTTTATTGTTGGGTCACTTCATATTTTGATATTAAAAAAACAATCTTTGCCGTGCCTAATCTAGTTTTTGTGTTATGAGTAAAAATATCAAAATACGTTTTAACATTACGAGAGGAATTTTTCAAAATTCGATTCTGAAGTAACGGCTGGATCGAATTAAACAAAACTTTATATAGAAAGTTTAAAAAAGATGCTGATCACAAGTATATGATAAAAAATGGGGGTTCTCATTGAAAAATTTGAAGTTGATGCTCGTTTTAGTATGAAAACGACTCCTTAACAAGAATTTTTTACCATAATTATGTAGAATTTTTTATTCCTAAAACAATAATACCTTACATGTGTCTCTAGTGTCAATAGTCTTTGTATACGATCGAGTGTTTCGTTTTTTTTTCTATGACTGTACACTAAAAACCAGAGCAACATCAAGTCAAACAAGACACATTCAAGTGAGCTTAATAAAAAATTTGTGATTGCACAAAAAAAATAAATAAAACAAAATAAAATAAGTAATAATAAAATAAATAAATTTTATAAATTAATAGATTAGCTGTTTATTACCCAAACAAAGGTGGAAAAAGTATTGTTCATTCTAAGAGTCGTAATTACATATGGTTATGGAAATTCATAATGTTTACCTTGCTATTGCAAATTTTGCGTATTTTTTCATATTTTGATTTGATTCGTGTATCAAATTAAAATAAATCTATCAAAATGCTTGCTGTCTTTATTGTACCTTTTTTTTTCCTACCCAATGCTATATTCTCATCTTCAATGCTAAAACTCAAATACTTATTCTGACACAATCCTTCAAAATGCTAAAAGGGCAACAGTAGGTACGAGACATTGATTTTGTCGACCAGGTTTTTTTTTCCTTTTCTTTAAGTGAAATAACAAGGGATTCCTCCCTCTTCGTACTCGTTGAGTCTTTGCACGTTACTGCAGCTCAAGAAAACTTCTCGATACAATCGTGGTGAGGAGTCGTGATGGAGTAAAACTGCGTTAGGGCAGCGTTTCTTACATTGCGTTCTGTGGAACCCCGGGGTTCCATGAGATCACCCAAGGATTCCGCGTTCTTTTTTTTCTAAATAAAAATGCTCACTTAAAAATTTGGTTGAAATCAGTTCTGAGTGAAATGTCAAATCGTTATTTTCTGAATAAGCAGCAGAGAAAACATCAAAATAAATTTTACATTGCGAACTCAACTGCATTGCCGATGTGATTCTCGTGTCCTGTGACTATGTTCGTACAAATCAAAATAGCATTTAATTAATCAAAAAACTTTAAAAAATGTGTTATTAAAATGTTACAATAAGAATTTGGAATATTTTTCGCTCTTGTTGCAAGTAATCCGTTTTTTACTAGTGTGCTACTAAAGATACGCTAGGGGTTCCACGAAAAAAATGGATTTAAAAAGGATTCCACAGATAAAGAAATTAAGAAACTATACTTTAGGGAATGATCCCCCTTTCAGGGCATTAATGGAGAAAAACCATACATAATGAATCCAAATGTCAATCAATTTCTTTTATTTAACATCAAGATTACTACGGGGTGCGGGGAGCGATATGCCCCGGGTGTCACGTGTCTAGGAGGTGATATCCTAATTGGAATTGCAAGTTTTTGAATAATATAAAGCTAAAATGCATTTTCAAGACTACAAATTTGAAAATTTTCCGGGGAGTAAACCCCCGAACCCCCCACTTTTTTTGTTTTTTTGTACATTAGCCCATTTAAAATTTTGTTATAACCCAAAAGAAAAAAAAGTTGTTTCTGGAAATTCCATGAATTTCAAGTTAACATGTTTTGTGTATGGGGGAGGGGGGGGGGGTGACACCACAAATTACAGCCCCCGGATGCCACCCACGCTAGGTACGCCACTGAGAGGAGAAATTTATTTATTAGGTCCCCGTTTATCCGGAACTCCGGTTAATCCGGATCAAATTTGAAGAGTTTAAAAACAGTTTTTTATTATTTTAAATGAACATTATGTATTCGCTTTTTCTTCTAATATATACATTATACGTAGCAATCTAAGAAACATCATGTCGTACTTGCAGCATCAGTCCGACCCCACTATAACTTAGAACCCTATAACAGGACCGGTCGACTTATCCGACATTTTGGTTCCAAGACAGCTTTGGATATAACCCTGTTTCTAGTGCTTTTAAATATGTTATAACATTTGGTAGTTGCTATGTCGTAAAACAATTGATGTTTAGTTGAGTAAAATGTCACTAAAGGTGCATCTCGAAAGGTAACTTCATTCACAAATTCAACAAAAATGTTTCGGGAAATGTTTACTGTAATGAACGTCATTTCCACATCTAATTTGTTTTTTAACTTGTATTAATTAAATATTTTTTATTTACAAAATAAAATAATCAAACATCAATCAGGCAACTCAGCTAAACTGTTTTCTGCAACGAGGTTTTTTTATAAAAACTAATTTTGTGCCCCTGCAATTTTGGTACCAAAATGTCGATTGAGTCAGCTCCCCTTAGTGGCCTTACTACAACCCTTGTCCCGGGTGTCACCCTTGCTAGGTATGACACTGCTATCATAAAATGTTTCTTGTTGATTACCAGTATTCGTTTCCTTAATTATACTTGCTGATCATGAGAATGTATTTCTATTTTTGGAACACTCTGTTTAGACGGGAGTACCGTATTTCTTCCGCCGTCTGACAAGTGACTAAATAATGCAAGATAATTTGATCAAAACCTTTGAGATTCAACTAAAACGGTATGGAAGAAAAGTGCTGCCAGAGAACTTGCATTTGTTTGGAAAGCTCGTAATTCGGAGATAAGTTCATGGTCAGGTTATGCATGTGCGTGTTGGTAACTTCACTTAGTATGTCTAATTTTTTAAGATGTATCGCGAATTACAAGCTGCAGGTCACTGGCAATATATGAAGATGTTTACCTCCACATCAAATAGCTTACCAGTCTGGCTGGTTTGGCATTTAGAAAAGGTTTGCTTTCGTCTGTTTTTGCAAAAGTTGACAAAACAATTGTTCTCTCATGCATTGTGTTGGTCATATATCCTCTGAGATGTAACACTAAATGAAACAGCCTTCTACAAACTTGTTGCACAATTAAAATCATTTAATATAGCACCATGCCTAAAAGACCGTAAACAAATGTTAAAGAACGAGAGCATGTATTCAACGCTTGCTCGGTCAGACTAGAGACTAGTCGAGAACTGCAGTTTCCTTCTTATTAGTACTTATCAGTACTAATCAGTCCGACATAGGAAGTGACTAAATTGGAAGTGAAAAACTTCTTAAGGAAGCCAAGAGTGCCAAACAAACTATCAGCTATTATAGATTTAGCACAGAGCACACGATTGACCAAAGCAATGGTTCGGCTCAACTCGAAGATTGAAGGCAAGGCATGGCATTTTCAGTCAGTAACCAATCCTATAGCCAGGGCCAAAGCAGAAATGCATTACCAGCTTCAGTCAGCTACCAGTTTATTTGGCACTCTTGGCTTCCGGAAGAGGTCTCCCTCCTCCAAATCAGTTGCTTACTATGCCGGACTGATAAGTGCTAATAAGCACGAAATTGCAGTCCGCGGCTGGAATGACTGAGCTGGCGATGAATTTCTGCATTAGCCCTGGCTATAGGGCGGTAACTTACTGTACGCGAGAACAATTATTTACTTCATTTTTCTTCCTGAAAAATTTAAACTTTAGTTGAGAAAATGATTTTATTCTAAAGACAAGATGTACGTAAAGGGTAAGAACGTTAATTACGGAGTGTCGATAAAATGTTTCTTGCATCAGGAGTTTTTTTCTTTATAAAATATGGTTTTTTGTTCATTGTAAACGGCTTTATTTTGTATAAATACAGCAGCCTTTGGATATGATGCCGTTTATGCTGCGCGTATCTTTTTAAAAATATTAATAGCAGACTATTAAGCAATTTTTGGCTCAATCTAATGAAGAAGCTTAAAGCCCTTTTTTCAGATACGAGTAGTAAAAATCAAATAATAAATAAAAATCAAGAATTTATTAGCCATTTATTTCCTACGCAAAGGTGAAAAAATATGTTTGATTCGAAGAGTCGTAATACATACAGTTCAAGAGCAATTCATAACGTTGATATCGTTGTACCGAGTTTTGGGTATTTGTGTCCTTCTTTTAATGTGATTCGTGGATTAAATTAAATCTATGAAAATGCTTGCTGATTTCACAACAATGCTAATTTTTCTATCCAATGCTACAATGCTAGAATTGAAATGTTTAAGCTAATATGACCCATCAAAATACTTAACTGACAACACTAGGCTAGAGGCCTTGATTTTTCAACCATTTTTTTTTTTATTCATTGAATGTAAATAAAAAAGTATTAGCTAAACAATGATTTCGTCATTATACTTATTTCGGGTCGTAAATCTCAGGGTAACTCCTCATTCCGATCAGGGTGTGGAGTTGTAAAAAAAATCAGTTTAGGGACTATTCTCCTAATATTGCCATTAATGGATAGAAACCAATTCATTTTGAATCTTTTACATGAGGGCGAGAGCTTACATTTAAATGCAAATTTTTATCTTTTGTCATTTTTTTAAGAATAAAAAATTAAGATCCTATCGATCAATAAAACTACTTGTTGGTATGGCTTTAAACAAGCTTATTCGGTCACGTGTAATTTACTCGAAAATTTGTGCTTTATATTTTTACAATGAAGCTTGAAATATTATCCAAGTTTATACTGCACCGTTTTCGTTTTTCAGCCTCCAATTACTGAAACATAAATTCCCCTATGCAGTAGGACGTCGTTTATCCGTCCTCCTTTTATACGGAACTCCGGTACATGACGGACCAAATGTCTAGAGTTTAAAAATATATGTTATATATTAACAGAATATATATTTTTTAACTTCTGGTGTTTAAACTTTAAGTGTGCGACAGCAGTTACTTTTTTTTAAATTTATATTTACAATTAAAGCATGCATCATGCAACACACTATACGTAATAATCTATCAAACATCATGGCGTAATTTAAGCATCAGTCTGACACCAATGCATTTGAACTTTTAATGATCGAGTTTGGTTGAAAAGAACCTCCATAATTTTGTTACGAAGCATTGTTTTTTGCTGTAATAAAAGGAACATCTGCTTCTCAATTTTTTTTTTTTTTTTTTTTTTTTGTGGATTTTTCTGTGTCTAACGGAATACGTTATGTAGGACTCGGCCAACAAGGAAAGAATGCTCATTGACTTAAAATTTCATCCGTTGCAAGTTTGTACTTGTCCGCAAAAAAATATTAATAATTCATTTTATCATATGAAAGGTTTTAAGAGGACTGTCACTTTCCCTCTAGATTCTGCTTTTGGCATGAGCAAAATTTACTAGGAATGGTTATCTTTCTTTTTTCGTTTCTCCCGTGCCATTTGGAACAATAAAAAATAAATGTATCTAGATTTTGCAAGTGTTCTGCTCTGCGAAGTTGGTCTTAATATGAGGTCGGCAATCAGGGTGGAGGAGGCCCAGAGCCAGAGAAGCAGCACCTGGAGACGGTGATGCTAGCAGAGGACTCGGGGGCAAAGGTCAAAGAACGCGGACGTCATTTAATGGACAAGTGAAATCAATAAGCAAATCGTGATTGAACAAAAGAAAAAAAAATAAGAAGAAAATAGAAAAGAAAATATTGACTTAACAGTTGCCGCAAATGATACGTTTAAAACTTCTCATTTCCATGGAGGTAAACCTGAAAATTTTGGTTATGTTTTCCAAATTTACTTTTGAGGCAGTGAAAAGAAAAGGGATGTATGTGGATTTTTGAACGTTTCGAGTAAATTGCGTGTAAAGTTCACATCCTAGGTAGGCTTTTATTGTTTTTTTTTCTAAATCATGCTATGCAGCAGCACCTTCTAGGGCTGTCAGTGCTATTTCTTGCTCAAAGAAGAGGAGAGATTCTCCTTTTATTTGTACTGGTTATCTTCATTTTTTAAAATTTGTTATTTACATTCATTTGCTAATAACAGCCTCATATGTGATTTAACATGTTTTTATGTGCATTCCAAAATTCAGTAGGCTTTTTAAAAAATTAATAGTTGGATCATTTACAATGACATGATGTGTTATGCACATAGTTCCTCAGAAACTCGGGAAAATTTCAATTAGAAAGATAAAAAAGAAAAAAAGTACCATAAGTATTTTTGTTTTAAAGGTGACACGGGACCTTAACTAATGGAATTACAGTGGAATATAGCTCGTTTTGATTGAGAAAAATGTTTCATTGCAAAAGCTATTCATTGCTTCCCCGTATTGAGAAATGCACACTTCAGACGAGGTAAAACCCCCTACACAGTGTTAAAAAGTACTTCAGAAGGTACACCAGACACATAGCACATTGTTGCTTTTGACAGGTTAAAAATTATTGCCGTTTTCTCTACACACGTGAATTAAAATACTCTACAACTAGAAATCGCAAGGTATAAGATCCGGAGACCATTTGGCGTTGGAGGGAGTGTAGATGCTGTAAGCATCGACTGAGGACTTCGTTCTCTCCAAATGTCGACCTCAGAAGTGTCGTAACAAGAGTACCTACGTGCGGAGGCACTCCATCGTGCATAAAAATTATTGACTAAAATGCTTGTCTTTCGTGAAAATAATTGATGACTTTAGTTTTTAATAGCGTTTCATATCACTCAATTGTGACAGAAAAGATGTGAAATACATGTCCAGGAAGTTCCTCGACGAAAAACAAGGAACATTAATTCAACTCCAGTGTCACATTAAAGTCAAACATGCAAGTAATACAAAATATTTGTATGTGATGTAATAGCAAATCCTGAATGCTTCTGGGATATTTACGTGCAAAGCACATAATTTTGTTGCATAAAGTTAAATAGTTTAAAGGTTCATTAAAGTCTGCTGTCTTTTGAATCACCCTATATTTCTTCAATTCTTTATAGTATGAAAGTACATTTTGGAGTTTTTCTTAGTCTTTAACTCTGTGTGAAGTTCTCATTTCTTATCAAGTTACTAAAAAGGCCAAATTTCCAGTCTTTGTCGAAACTACTGAAGAACATAGGTAAAACTTACTTTTGTACTTGGCTTTATTTATTTTTTGCTATTTTTTATTAGGCATCTCATGAATATGCAAAAGCTGCTGGGGCATTCCAAGGTATTTTTTTACATTTATGTAGAGTCCGTAACGTGACCTTTTTTGTCATAACTTTTTAATTTACTGTTTGATTAGCATATTATTTTATTTTGATCTTTTCCTACCAACACACCAGAAAAAAATTAAAATAATTTGCAAATCAAACGGTAAATTAATAAGTTATGGCAAAAAAAGGTCACGTTACGGACTCTACATAATGTCAAAAATACCGTGGAATGCCCCTGCTGCTAATTCAGTCATAAATGAGCGAGCTATTAGGTCATTAACCTCAGGGTGGTATTACGTTGCGTTACCTATCTTACATGGGTAGTTACTTTATATAATAGAGATGGGCTAAGATGCAGTGAGAAAGTTAGAATTCTTTAATATGTGCAGCGAGTCGAAAAAGTTTGAACCCCTGAATTAATTTTATCTACCAGTTTTGATATTTCCTTGAGCATAATAAAAAAAAATCGCGTTATGATGGATACCGATTTGGTTTTAAATTAAGGCAAGTATCGTGAATCTTCTTCTCTCCGATTGGAGATGAGAAGTTGTTTTACGAAAATTACGCGTAGTCCAGTCATGATCAAAATAGAAATGGGACGAATTCGCTAAGCTCGTTTAAGTAATTAACTTGTTTAATTTGTTCTTTTGGAGAGTTAGGGTAGATTAAATCTAAGTTAAGAATTTTCAAAAATCTGTGCTGCTGCGTAATTGGAGAAAAAATGAGAAAATTTCAAACTTTTTTGCATTTTTTCTCTAACTCTTAACTCTCTAACCTCTTTCTCTAACCTCTATTAAACTTTTGAACACAACAGGCATACCCGTTTTTAAATACATTACATTTTGAACAATTTAAGCTCAAATGGCACTCTGTACAACAAATAGTTTAAGAGATATCGTACTTCAAAAATTGGCCATTTTTTACGAAAATGAAAAAAAAAAGCTTCTATCACATTTTGGGGCAAATTTTGATGCAAATTCCTTCTCTATTAGAAAACTTTGACTTGGCTGTTGCAGAAAAAAATAACTGGCTTTCATTTAAGCTCAAAATGAAATCTGTAGGTTAAGTAGTTTTTTTACACTCGAAAAGAACAATTGGAAAATTTGTTTTTTAAGAAATACAACAAATAATTTCGCCAGACAATATGAGAGGCCTATTTTAAAGAAAAAGGTAAAGCTTGGTATAAAAATGACTCCGACGTGTGTTTATAGAAGTTATCCGTATTACGAAAACGCGTGGTTATGTGAAGAAAATATAATCAGGGTGGAGGTGGCCCAGAGCGAGGGAAGCAGCACCTGGAGACGGTGGTGCTCGCAGAAGACCCGGGGGCAAAGGTCAAAGAACGCGGACGTCATTTAATGGACAAGTGAAATCAATAAGCATGTCGTGATGGAACAAAAGAAAAAAAAAATTTTGACATCTTGAATTCAAATTATGTTTTTCGCAATCACAAGTGTGTGTGTGTGTAGGATATGGACGCATCCTTCAGACGGTTTTCGCTATAGAAGCAGCATCGGGAGGGGCCGGTCGACGGTGGTGCTACAGAGGGAAGCGGGGGGAAAATAATCAAAGGAACTCTATTCAAAGGCCAAAGGAAAACAATAAGCAATGCGATTGCTCAAAAAAGGGGGGGGGAGAAAATAACGAATTAACGGTTGCCGCGAATAAATACGATTAATACTTCTCATTTCCATGGAGGTAAACCTGAAAATTTTATTTATGTTTTCCAGATTAACACATGAGGCAGTGAAAAGCAAAGGGATGCATGTGAACTTTTTAAAGTTTCGAGTAAATTGCGTGTAAAGTTCACGTCCTAGGTAGCCTTTTATTATTATTTTTTTCTAAATTATGCTATACAGCAGCACCTTCTAGAGCCGCCAGTGTTTTTTCTTGCTCAAAGGCAGAGGAGAGATTCTCCTTTCATTTGTACTGGTTATCTCCATTTCTTTAATTTTGTCATTTACATTCGTTGGCTAATAACAGCCTCACATGTGATTTAATATGTTTTTATGTGCATTCTAAAATTCAACAGACTTTCCAAAAAAATAATTGTTGGATAATTTACAATGACGTGATGTGTTATGCACATAGTTCCTCAGAAACTCGCGGGGTTTTCGATTAAAAAGAAACAAACGAAAAAAAAGTACAAGTAATATTTTTGTCTTAAAGGTGACACTGGACCTTAACTAATGGATTTACAGTGGAATATAACTCGTTTTGATTAAGAAAAATGTTTCACTATAATAGCTTTCAATTTGTTTCCACGTATTGAGAATTGCACACTTTGACGAGCTAAAACCCCCTGCACAGTGTTAAAAAGTACTTCAAAAGATACACCAGACACATAGCACATTGTTGCTTTTTACTGGTTAATAATTGTTGCCGTTTTCTCTACATAAGTGAATTAAAAGACTCCACAACTAGAAGTCACAAGGTGTAAGATTCGGAGACCATTTGAGGGGGAGAGTAAATGCTGTCAACACCGAATAAGGACTTTTTTGTCTTCAAATGTCGACCTCAGAAGTGTCGTAACATGAGTACCTACGCGCAGAGGCACTCCATCGTGCATAAAAATTATTGACTGAAATGCTTGCCTTTCGTGAAAATTAGGGATGACTTTAGTTTTTAATAGCGTTTCATAAGACGCCTATGACAGAAAAGATGTAAAATGCATCTCCAGGAAGTTCCTTGACAAAAAAAAAAAAAAAAAAAAAGAGAACATTAATTCAACTCCAATGTCGCATTGAGATCAAACATGCAAGTAGTACAAAATATTTTTATGTGATGTAATTGTAAATCCTGAATGCTTCTGGGATGCTTACGTGCAAAGCACATCAGTTTGTAGTATACAGTTCAATAGTTTTAAAGTTTAAAAAAGTCTGCTGTTTTTTGAGTGACCCTGTATTTTTTCAATTCTTTATAGTATGAGAGTACATTTTGGAGTTTTTCTTAGTCTTTAACTCTTTGTGAAGTTCTCATTTATTATCAGGTTCCTAAAAAGGCCAAATTTCCTTTCTTTGTCAAAACTACTGAAGAATATAGGTAAAACTTACTTTTGTACTTGATTTCATTTATTTTTTGTTATTTTTTATTAGGCATCTCATGAATATGCAAAAACTGCTGCTAATTCAGTCATAAATGAGCGAGCTATTAGGTCATTTACCTCAGGTTGGCATGACGTTGTGTCACCTACCTTACATGGGTATTTACTTTATATAATAGAGATGGGCTAAGATGCAGTGAAAAGTTGTAATTCTTTAATATGTGCAGCGAGTCGAAAATGTTTGAACCCCTGAATTAATTTTATCTACCAGTTTTGGTATTTCTTCCAGCATAATAAGAAACAATCGCGTTATTTTATGAAACGTTTGTTATTTGTATTGGTCCTTTATCGTGAATCTTCTTTACTCCGATTGGAGATAAGAAGTTGTTTTACGGAGATTAGAAGTAGTGCAGTAATAATCAAAATAGAAATGGGCCGAATTCGCAAAGCTCGTTTAAGTAATCAACTTGTTTAATTTGTTCTTCTGGAGAGTTAGGGTAGAGTAAATCTAAGTTAGCAATTTTCAAAAAACTCTGCTCGCTGCGTAATTGAAGAAAAAATGAGAAAATTCGAATTTTTTTTTTCATTTTTTTTCTTTTCTAACTCTTTAACTAAGAAACTTTTTAAGACAACAGGCATACCCGTTTTCAAATACATTACATTTTGAACAATTTAAGCTCAAGTGGCACTCTGTACAACAAATAGTTTAAAAGATATCGTACTTCAAATATTGGCCATTTTTTACGAAAATGGAAAAAAAAATGCATCTATCACATTTTGGGCCGAATTTTGATGCAAATTCCTTCTCTATTAGAAAACTTTGACTTTGCTGTTGCAGACAAAAATAATTGGCTTTCATTTAAGCTTAAAATGAAATCTTCAGGTTAAGTAGTACTTTTACACTCGAAAAGAACAATCGGAAAATTTGTTTTTTTTTTAAGAAATGCAACAAATAATTTCTCCAGACAATATGAGAGATTTTTTTTAAAGAAAAAGGTAAAGCATGATATAAAAATGACTCCGACGTATGCTTATTGAAGTTATCCGTATTACGAAAACGCGTGGTCATGTGAAGAAAATATTTTAGGCCGATAGTTGACAGCCCTATATAGGCAACGCAAGCGTTGCCTACACTCGTCTGCTAGTCTGTACCTTTCACCCCGATACATTTTGGGCTGTATCGAGTTTTGTTATTAACTGGAAAGAATTTTTCATAGCAGACGAATTTTTACTGAGATTCAGCTATCTGAAGAAAGACCAGTAGAGAAACAAAAACAGTTAAGAAAAAAAAAAAAAAAAGAAAATCGGAGCTCACTTTTTTTTTTTTGCAAAAGAAAAGGAAGCTGTCTAATTCATCATGTCAAACGCAAAGCTGCGGCTGGCAACCTACAGTGAAAATGGCCTACTGACACACTTTGGGTGCAATATTATCGAATGCCTGTGCTTACTGAAGAAATAATTCACGCAGAAAGAATGTAAGATATGGTTGCACACCTGGAAACATTAATCAAAATACTTCTATTCTTTCACTTAGCAGATCACGTTTTCTACGCTAAATGTGATCGCTTATATTTTCAAGAGGTCTGAAAAAGCATATGGTTCCAAAGGATTGTTCACGTGCACTAAAAGAAAAACTTCACGATTTTTGTAAATCAGTCATTTTTCGCCTAGTGTGTGATTATACTTGTGTAGAGAGTAAGCTGCATAAACCTGCGAACTTTGGACCCTGAGCCCGAACAAATTGAAAAAAAAAAGAAAAGCCTTAATTAGATGCCTGTGTAAACAAACAAGCGAGAGAGGTTTTAAAACATTTTTAAGCGCTTTTTGGCGTTTTCTCAACTGTGTGCCCCGGAGGAAAAAAGCTCACACCGAGTATTGTTATTAAAAATGCATTATTCGCAGCTATTTAACTGTGTCCGTATTTTGCCGTTAACATATTATATAATTTATGAATGCAAATATTTTTGTTTTTAAGGAAGTCATTTGTATTATAACTATGCGCCATGTTAAAACATAAAGAATTCAATTTAATTTAAAACATTCACACACACTTGTCTTAAAGCAGCAAATTTAAACTGAGAAAGTTAAATTGTGATCTTCTATGAGCACTAGATATTTTTAGACAGAAATTAATAGCCCAAAGAAAAAGGAACTTTTTAATTAAAAATGCAAACGTCTGCACTCTTCTTAAGAAAAGAACTAAGATAAAGAAAGATAATATTTTTATACTCCCAGACCCTCGAATTTCATAAAAAAATCTTTTAACCCCGGACCTTCCACTGTTATCTATTTTTTGTACATTAGCCAACTTAAAATTTAGTTATAACACAAATGTAGTTTCTGAACTGCATGAAGTTCGTTTTTCCATGTTAACATATATTTTTTTTTCGTTTGCGTGTGTAGGGGCCGGGGGTGACACGACAGATTACCGCCCCGCGTGTCACCCTTGCTATGTACGCCACTGCTATAAGTATAAAATGCTTCTTGTTGATTACCAGTATTCGTTTCCTTAAGTATACTTGCTGATCATGAGAATGTATCTCTATTTTTGGAACACTCTTTTTAGACGGGAATTCAGTATTTCTTCCTCTGTTTGACAAGTGTCATAATAATGCAAGATAATTTGAATAAAACCTTTGAGCTTCAACTAAACCGGTTTGGGAGAAAAGTACTGCCAGAGAACTTGCATTTGTTTGGAAAGCTCGTAATTCGGAGATAAGTTCATGGTCAGGTTATGCATGTGCGTGTTGGTAACTTCACTTAGTATGTCTAATTTTTTAAGATGTATCGCGAATTACAAGCTGCAGGTCACTGGCAATATATGAAGATGTTTACCTCCACATCAAATAGCTTACCAGTCTGGCTGGTTTGGCATTTAGAAAAGGTTTGCTTTCGTCTGTTTTTGCAAAAGTTGACAAAACAATTGTTCTCTCATGCATTGTGTTGGTCATATATCCTCTGAGATGTAACACTAAATGAAACAGCCTTCTACAAACTTGTTGCACAATTAAAATCATTTAATATAGCACCATGCCTAAAAGACCGTAAACAAATGTTAAAGAACGAGAGCATGTATTCAACGCTTGCTCGGTCAGACTAGAGACTAGTCGAGAACTGCAGTTTCCTTCTTATTAGTACTTATCAGTACTAATCAGTCCGACATAGGAAGTGACTAAATTGGAAGTGAAAAACTTCTTAAGGAAGCCAAGAGCGCCAAACAAACTATCAGCTATTATAGATTTAGCACAGAGCACACGATTGACCAAAGCAATGGTTCGGCTCAACTCGAAGATTGAAGGCAAAGCATAGTATTTTCAGTAAGTTACCAATCCTATTGCCAGTGCCAAGGCAAGAAATACATCACTAGCTCAGTCAGCTACCAGTTTGTTTGGCACTCTAGGCTTCCGTAAGAGGTCTTCCACCTTAAAATCGGATGCTTTTAATGCCGGACTGATAAGTGGTAATATGCACGAAACTGCAGTCCGCGGCTGGAATGACTGAACTGGCGATGTAATTCTGCCTTGGCTATAGGGCGGTAAGTTACTGTACATGAGAAGAGTTATGTACTTCATTTTTTTTCGTGAAGAATTTAAACTTTAGTTGAGAAAATGATTTTATTCTACAAACAAGAAATACATGAAGTTAATACCGGAGTGTCAGTAAAATGTTTCTACTACGGGAGTTTTTTTTTTTTTTTTTATAATTAAATCTGGTTTTTTTTTTTTTTTTTGAGCAATCACGATTGCTTATTGCTTTCATTTGACTGTTTTTGGCGTGCTATCATTTTTCCCATCGGCGCGGCGCCACCCTCTGCCAGCACCACCCGTCGCGTCGGCCGGCCTCACGATGCTGCTCCTCTAGCGAAAACCGTATCCAGGTTGCGTCCATATCCTACACACACACGCATACATACACGCACCAACACACACGCACACACAAACACATACACACACACATACACAAACACCATCATTCGCACACATACACAAACACATACACACACGCATGCATACAGACACCTACACATACACACAAATACACACAACCGCCCACACAATCATGCCTGCACACAGACACAAACACATATGCTTACACACACACACATACACATACCCCGCCCCCACGCACACAAACACTCATACACACAACTACCCACACACTCATGACTGCACACAGACACAAACACACTTGCCTACACACATACACATACCCCCCCCCCCCTCACACACACTTACAAACACACACTCGTGATTGCGAAAAACATAATTTAAATTCAAGATGACAAAATTAAAATTAATTTTTCTTTTTTTTTTTTTTTCTTTTTTTTTTTTTTTTGTTCATTGTAAACGGCTTTATTGTGTAAAAATACAACAGACTTCGGATATGATGCAGTTTACTCTGCGCGTATCTTTTTTAAAATATTAATAGCAGGCTATTAAGCAATTTTTGACTCAAGCTAATGAAGAAGCTTAAAGCCCTTCTTTCAGATACGAGCAGCAAAAATAAAATAATAAATAAAAATCATTTATTAACCACTAGCTGCGTTGCCCGGCTTTGCCCGGTCTACTTTGAAAAAAAAAAAAAAACATTGCGTCAAGTGAAGTATCTTCAATAAGCAGGATAAAATGAAAGAAAAAAAAAACATCATGCAAAATTTTCTCGCCAAACATTGACGACAGGTACTAAAATACTTTTAAGGAATTAAAATAAAATGAGAAAGATGGATTCAAAAGGCGTAACCATGGAAACACAAAATAAGTTTAAGAATTGAAAATGAGAAAGATGAAAAGAAACAATGGATTCAAAAAGCGTTACCGTGGAAACGCAAAATAAAATGGATAAAAACTTGAATACATATTTTTGAACTTCATTTAATTCGCTTGTAACTTTTTTTCTAATGGAGATAGAGGGTTAAACTTTCGACCTTAGGTCGAGTTAGATCTGGAGTAAAAAAAGCAGCTCTATCCAATGCTGTCAGAAAGAAAACTGTGGGACAATTCCTTCACTTTTTATTGATGGATTTAGTGAAGAAAGTAGAGTCTAAATTTTAGCTAAGCCTAAAAAAATTCGAGTTAAAAACCTAAATAACTCCCTCCACAATTAAGTTAGAGCATTGGAACAAATTGCGTAGAATGCGGAAAATTCTTCCCTTTCCAACGATATATAATATTATTATTTGCGAGTAATTTTTCACCCCCATATTCGGGAATTTATGTGAAAATTGGGCCTAAATAGGAATAAAATAAGAAATATTCATCGAATTGTTTTCGAACTGGTCTGCAAACCTTCTCAGGACTTAAAGGAACAAACTGTGAAAATTTCAGCAAAATCGGCCGGTTAGTTCTCGAGTTTTGCGAGTTCAAACACACAGACGCTTTTTGGAGACTTCATTTTGTACTATGTAGAGATTCATTTTCTACGCAAAGGTGAAAACATATGTCTGATTCGAAGAGTCGAAATTCTTACAAATAAAGAGAAATTCATAACGTTGATATCGCTGTACCGATTTTTGGATATTTGTGTCCTTCTTTTAATGTGATTCGTGGATTAATTTAAATTAAATCATTAAATCTATGGAAATACTTGCTGATTTCGCATTAATGCTATTTCCCATTTTTTTTTTCATTGAGTGTAAATAAAAAAGTATAAGCTAAGCATTGATTTCGTCAATATCTTCGCTCGTAGGGATGTAAATCTCAGGGTAACGCCTCATTCTAATCGGGGTGTGGAGTTGTAAAAAAAAAAATCAGCTTAGGGATTATTCGCCTACTAATGACATTAATGAAGATTCATTTTGAATATTTTACCAAAAGGCGAGAGCTTACATTAAAATGCAAATTTTTATCTTTTGTCATAGATGTTATATATTAACAGAAATCATATATTTTAACTTCGGGTATTTGAACTTCAAATGCGCGACAGCAGTTTCTTTTTTTTAATTTAAATTTTCAATTCAAGCATACATCGTGCAACACACTATACTTAATAATCTAACAAACATGGCGCAATTCAAGCATCAGTCTGACACCACTGCATTTGAACTTTGAATGATCGAGTTTGGTCGAAAAGAACCTCCGTAATTTTGTTAGGAAGTATTGTTTTTTGCTGTAGAGTCATTCCATGTCAAGTGACCTAGGTGTCCCCACTCGACCATCTCTGATTTGGATGAAATTTTATAGAGGCGTAGAGATGTCTTTGAAACTAATCTATGCAAATTTTCCGCTTCCTAGATCCAAATCCTGAGAATCTAGGAACTCCGAAAAATGTGATCCAAGATGTCGGATTAGCTTTTTGTGCCAAATTGCAATGTTTACACCAAGCTTACAGGAAATTTTATTACACTGGAAGCCTAAAATTTTAGGCGCTTAAAGTATGTTTGACCGTTAGTATATTCAAGTATTTTTGTGAATTTGAGCTCGTTAGATTTTGTGTAGCATGCGCTTGAACTTGTGAAACAGAGAGATGGGAAAATTTTTTCCTGAATTTTAAGTTGTCATAAAATCTGAACAAAAATTACTCAAAAGCTCGTACTGCGTGACTCCATTGTAAAATGTTTGTTTTTAATAGGTTACAGTTACAGAGCTTAAATATGTATTTTCAAAAAGATATTGTGATTCAAAACGGCTATCAAAAGGATTCAAGTGAAAAATAGCCTATTTTTAAAGCGCTATAGCTTAAGTTTGTCACTTCGAATCTTCTTTTCGTTTATACCATTAGAAAGAAAACATTTTTTTAATTTCAAAATAAGTTTTTTCTTTTCCTTCGATGGTGTTTCTTCGAATAAGGATAAAAAAACGAGCTCTACATTATAACTTTCGTAACGAATTGCCACGTTCAATCTCAGATTACGGGACATTTTATAACACTGGAAGCCTGAAATTTTTATGAGCTTTAAGTATTTATTTGTCAATACGTTCTAGTATTTTTGTGAATTTGAGTTTATTAACTTTTGTGTAGCAAGTTTGCAAAGTCTTGACAAAACGCAGCAGAGAAACTTTTTTTCTGGATTTTAGAATGTCATAAATTTTGAACAAAAATAATTCAAATGCTCGAACTTTGTAATTCTATTGTCGATATGCATGGTTTTAATGGGTTATACTTGCAGAGCATAAATATTCATTTTTTAAAAGATATTGGCATCCAAATTGGCTATCAAAATAGTTCACATGAAGAATAGCCTGTTTTTAATGCCTTGTAGCTTAAGTTTGCCACCTTGCATCTTCTTTTCGTTGGTACCACGAGAAAGAACATATTTTTTCCTATAAAAATGAATTTGCTTTCCGATGGTGTTCTTTCAGAAAAGCGGGAAAAAATGAACCTGAAATAATATTTTTCGTTAGCGAGAAAATCTCGTTCTACAATAAATAAAGAATGGTGAATGCCATGACAACCGGTTTATAGGGATTGTGAAACTGTTATAAGTCAGAAATAGTTTTTTATTAATCGTTTAAAAAAATATTTTGGAAATGAAATAAGATTTAAAAAAAAAATTATCTTGTGTCTAGTGTATCAGTCTGCTTCCTGAACGAAATACTTTTTTTGATTCTAACATATCTGTAAAAGAAATTTTTAAATGATTAATAAAAAAACTATTTCTGACTAATAACAGTTGCAATATCCCTATAAGTCGGTTGTCACGGCATTCACAATTCTTTATTTTTTGTAGAACGAGATTTTCTCGCTAACGACAAATAGTATTTCAGGCTCATTTTTCCCGCTTGTCTGAAAGAACACCATCGGAAAGAAAATTTATTTTTATAGGAAAAAATATGTTCTTTCTCATGGTGCCCACGAAAAGAAGATGCAAGGTGACAAACTTGAGCTACAGGACATTAAAAACAGGATATTCTTCATGTGAACTATTTTGATAGCCACTTGGGATGCCGATATCTTTTAGAAAATCATTATTTACGCTCTGCAACTATAACCCTTTAAAAACATGCATATCGACAATAGATTTACAAAGTTCGAGCATTTGAATAATTTTTGTTCAGAATTTATGACATTCTAAACTCCAAAAAAAGTTTCTCTGCCGTGCTTTGTCAAGACTTTGCATACGCGCTACACAAAAGTTAATGAACTCAAATTCACAAAAATACTTGAACATATTCACAACAAAAAGTACTTTAAGCTCCTAAAAATTCAGGCTTCCAGCGTTATAAAACGTTCCGTAATCTGAGATTGAACATGGCAAATCGTTATGCTAGGAATAATTTCAAGTTCGTTTTTTTATCCTTATTCAAAAGAACACCATCGAAGAAAAAACTTATTCTGAAAGGAAAAAATGTGTTATTTCTAATGGCATAAACGAAAAGAAGATGCGAGATGACCAACTTGAGCTATAGCGCTTTGAAAATAGGCTGTTTTTCACTTGAACGGTTTTGATAGCCAATTTTAATCATAATAACTTTTAGAAAATATATATTTAAGCTCTGTAACTGTTACCCATTAAAAACAAGTATTTTTACAATGGAATCACGAAGCATGAGCTTTTGAATAATTTTTGTTCATATTTAATGACAACCTAAAATCCAGGAAAAAATATTCACATCGCTCTTTTTAAGGAGTTCACGCGCATGCTACACAAAATCTAACGAGCTCAAATTCACAAAAATACTTGAATATACTAACGGTCAAACATACTTTAAGCGCCTAAATTTTCAGGCTTCCAGTATAATAAAATGTCCTGTAAACTTGATGTAAACATGGCAATTTGGCACAAAAAGCTAATCCGCCATCATGGATCACATTTTTCGAAGCTCCTAGATCCTCAGGATTTGGATGTAGGAAGCTGACAATTTGCATAGGTTAGTTTCAAAGGCATCTCTACGCCTCTATAAAATTTTATCCAAATCGGAGATGGTCGAGTGGGGACGATTTGAAAAATTAGGTCAATTAACGTGGAATGACTCTGTAATAAAATGAACATCCGATTCTCAAATGATTTGTTATGCGGATTTTTCTGTGTCTAATGGAATACGTTATGTAGGACTCGGCCAACAAGGAAAGAAAGCTCATTGACTTAAAATTTCATCCGATGCCAGTTTCTACTTGTCCGCAAAAAATATAAATAATTCATTTTATCCATATAAAAGGTTTTAATAGGACTGTCACTTTCCCCTCTCGATTTTGCTTTTGGCATCAGCAAAATTTACTAGGAAGGGTTATCTTTCTTTTTCCGCTTCTCCCGTGCCATCTAGAACAATAAAAATAAATGTATTTAGATTTCGCAAGTGTTCTGCTCTGCGAAGTTGGTCTTAATATGAGGTCGGCAATCAGGGTGGAGGAGGCCCAGAGCCAGGGAAGCAGCACCTGGAGACGGTGATGCTAGCAGAGGACTCGGGGGCAAAGGTCAAAGAACGCGGACGTCATTTAATG
>NW_026559114.1:0-80000 GCF_026930045.1 Uloborus diversus | reverse complement strand
TCTTCCTTACTCATAAAACTAAAGTAACAGTAAGTAAAAAGAGCAAAATAGTATTCATTTAGAAACGAAAACACGAAATTTAAGCGTATACAAATTTGAAGAATTTCCGAAATATGAAATTAAACTTCACATGTTTAAAAAGATTTATCAGTTAATACTTACTTTTTTTTTTTACATTGAGTCTTACCTTCTCTGTATGTCTATTGAAGAACGAACTGTTTAAAAAAATGTAGCCGCGCGCCCGTGATCCCCTTAAACTTGCTTTAGTTATTTTGGAAAATCTTAATTATTGTGGATTCTAGGTGCGATTTAAAATATTACCGAATTTGCGGGAATCGTTTTGGGATACCTTGGATAATTCTCCCCCTCCTTACTTTGTAAAACGGTATGTTACTAATTTTTGTTAAAGAGATATTGTCGCCATATGCTGAGATACTTTTGGTCATCATAAAATGGCGCTAAACAATTTCATCCGTAATGTTTCCAAAATAAGTAGTAAAATTTGGCGATGGTTTGAATTTGTGCACAAAGTCACATTAATGGAAGTTTTTTTTGCTGTTTATGGATTTACCTAATTTAGTTGCTGGATTATTTTACAGTAAAAAAAGTTTTTAAAGATTCTTTGATTGACGATATTTTGTTTACATGGTGAAAGCTGACAAACATTATTACGTTGTCTTTGACTTCAAAAACCGTGACAGTTGAAAAAACTGCCAAATGCATCCGCAACTGAAATCTTTCTGCATAAATTTTGGCGAGGTTTCTGCTGTTAGATTGGATAATGATTAAAAAATCCAATCAGCACAAATAATAAAAAAAAACCATTAATTACACTAAAGTTCCATTTAAATGGAAAATAATCAACCAAATCTATAGTTATTATTAGCCAATCTTGGGGAAAAACTTTACTTTAAGATAGGACTTGAGAAAAGCCTCAAACAGTCAGACGAAACACAAAAACATTCAACAATTCTAACTATGAACTGGGAGTTGAGATGATACACTAAATAATGAATTGGGTTGAGGAAAGCCTTCGAACATGGAACAAAAAAAGCCCATAACTCGTTTTTCATACAACTTAGAACTTTCTAACAGATGCCATCTTCAGCAGAAAAATAAGCGCTTTCGATGGACACATAATTTTAATATGTGCACGTATTTTTTAACCGTCATATTGGGGCATTTATGCGAAAATTTGGATAAATTAGAATAAAAAAGGAACTATCATTCAGATTTTTATCCAACTGATCTACAAACCTCCCCAGTACCAAAAAGAACAAACGGTGAAAGTTTCAGCCAAATCTGCAGGGTAGTTTCTGAGATCTTAGGGAACAAATTTACCAAAGTCCATTTATATATATATAGATATATATATATCAACGCACAGCCGAAACCGCTGAAGCCTCAAACTTGAAATTTGCCAGGCATGTCCACATGATTGCGAAAGTATCCACTAAGAAAGGATTTTTCGAAATCTCAATTAGTTCGGGAGAAATTAATTAAAACCTCTTAATTTCTGCGAAATTAAAATCTGTCATTGAATTTAAATCCCTTATTTTCGAAGGCTTTCCTCCATTCAAATCATTATTCAGTACTTCATCTCAACTTTTGGTCGATAGCGAACTATAAATTTGATATTGTTTTTGTTTCTCACGTGGTTCTTCGAGGCTTTTCTG
Source organism: Uloborus diversus (assembly GCF_026930045.1). NCBI lineage: Eukaryota > Metazoa > Arthropoda > Arachnida > Araneae > Uloboridae > Uloborus > Uloborus diversus. The sequence goes on along the minus strand of NW_026559114.1, from coordinate 78,324 downwards.
AAGTCAAATCATAATGTTTCTGTCTTTTGCTTTCATTTTTTCAAAACTAGAAACGAAGTTTTTAAGAACATCATCACAGGCGGACTATCCTTTTGAATTTAGAAGAGTGCAGTTTCCTGTTAAAGTTTGCTTTGCAATAACCATTAATAAGTCACAAGGACAGACATTAAAAGTAGCAGGGACCGATTTAAGAGAAAACTTTCTTTCACACGGCCAATGTTATGTAGCTTGCTCCAAAGTCAGTTCATCAAGCAGCTTAATAATTTTAGCACCAGAAAAAAAAACTAAAAATGTTGCATACAAAGAAGTTCTTGCTTAAACATAGGTATATCAATAAAATGTGGATGGACCGTGTTTGCAAAGATAATCAATACTTTAAAAGGATCGTTAATAACAGTCAAAGATCGGTTAAGGACAAAGGCATATATGTAAGGAGTCCAGGGGCCCCGGGATCCTCCCCAAATTAGAAAAAGTTATAGGTAATAAGTAATTATTATAGGAAATTTTCGAAAATAGGTGCACGAAGCACTGTTAACCCTGCTAATTCCATTACCCGAGCAATGCCGGGTACGGGAATGCTAGTAATAAGATAAAAGTAAGATTTCTAAATATTCTGGAAGGAAGTCTGTGGCGGACCTGCGTCCAGGAAACCACATAGGGTTAGGTGGGGTGAAACGGGGCGGATTTTGTCTATTTTTTAAAATGATGCCATTTGCAGACCCATAAACTTTTTCTTGTACTTTTTTAAAAATTTCTTCTTTACATCTGATTCTTCCCCTTTAATTTAAGTTGCTTCTCATTGAAATTTGTTGTCACTGACAATCTGAAAATTGCAATTAAAGTATCTGACCCATTTCACCCCACGGTGGGGTGAAATGGGTTTTAATGGGGTGAAATGGGTCATAGCAATAGAAACATACAATAACTAAGAAATTATTACCAAAACACGTACAAAAGCTGAACGAAATTGTTTCCAATGAACCATTTATTTATTTTAACTTATTCAACACCAAAATATTTTGAACTAAAACTCAAAAATATAATGTCTACAACAATCGAATTCTGCTCGTTCAATGTCTTCAGAATTCGACATCTAGAAACAATGTATCTTCCTACTCAGGGAAGATGTAGTATTTGCCTGAGTTGGCTTTTCATAGAAAATTTATGTTTTTGTAATCCTGGTCATTGACTTCTGTCAAGTGATCAACGAATTCTTTTGATGATTTCTTCTCCTTGTATTAGAAAAGAGCCCACTCCCCAGATGTTAGTTCTTGCATAAGTAACTCAGACATTTCTTCATCCAAGAGTTAGGTTTCATTCGGTTGCTGCTTCTTAGAAGATTACCTGGCTCTTGCTTTCGTGAGCAATTCTGGCTTCCCCTTACATAAGTGGTGTGCCAACCTTTTTTCAAAATTCCTGGTCCACTCTATGCCAAGAGTGCCATAATTGCATTTTTCAGAATTGGTTTTATGAAATCCTTAGCAACAATGGTTGTATCTCTTTATCAAATGGGAAACCACACTTTGTAGAGCTGAAGCAATACATCTTTCTTCTTCTTCACTTAGCGTTGTACGTCCACCCGAACCTTTTCGACTTTGTGTGTTGGAGACCCATCTCCTTGGTGTTTCTCTATATTATCATATTATCATCTGCATATTATATTTCCTTGCAGCTGCAGGAATTGCTAAACCACTTTCAACTTCAATTAGTGCAGCCTCTAAATCAGAGTCTGAATATTTCTGTATCCTTTTCCTTACATACACCCCAGGCATTTTCATTTAATAAATAAAAAATTTGAATTATGAAAGAGTAGCTACTACGAAATAGGTTGTAAATATGGATGGCAAGTCTAGCTTTTAAATTCTACACATTAATAATACATACTTTATTTTTGTTACATTTAAAAATCTTCTAAATTTCCGTTTAAGACCAACTTATGGATTTTAAAAAGTCAATTTACTCTCATTATGAATTAAAATTCGCTAATCCTAATTATGCCCCATTTCACCCCACCACATGAAAATAGCAACAAAAGAAGAAAGAATTAATACTTTTCCTACCTGTTTTTTGCAAATTGTAGATGAAAGTCTGTTCTAACTGATAACACCTGAGAATTTCAAGAGAGAAAAAATGTATAGAAACATTTAAAGAAGTTTGTCAGGCTTCCAAAAAATTCACGTGTGACTTGAGAAACAAAATGTCAGTGTAGTGCTCCCAGCAATTTACACAGAAACTTTTTAAAAATCAGAATTGTAACCAAAAAGCCCCTCATAACTTGTGTAAAGTTTGAGAAAAATTCAGCCTGATCAAAAATTTTTGTTGATAAAAATACACAGCATGGCCCATTTCACCCCATGACCCATTTCACCCCACCTGACCCTAGCACCTACAGCCTTGAAATTTTGTACAAAATGACTTCGAGCCCCTGGGGTGTGCACCTGGGGTTTTATTTTTTAAAATTCGAATTAGATTTTTTGTAATTAACTTTTTAAGCTCAAAAATCGCGCAAATTGCCTATTATTGCTAATTAAAGGAGTGAAAAATTACTTGCACACATTTATATTAGATATCGTTGAAAAGGGTAGAATTTTCCGCGTTCTACATAATTTATTTCAATGATCTAACTTATTCAATGATCTAACTTATATACGGAGAGAGTTATTTGCGTCTTTAGCTGCTCAAACTGTTTTAGGTTTAGCTAAAATTTAAGCACTACTTTCTTTATTGAATCTATGAGCAAAAAGAGAAGGAATTGTCCCACAGTTTTCTTTTTGACACCACTGGAAAGAGCGACGTTTTTAATTCCAGATCTAACTTGAGCTATGGTCGAAAAACAAAGATTCTATCTCCAAAGGAAAAAAGTTACAAGGCATTAAAAATCAGTTCGGATAATCTCATATCCATTAAAATTATTGATGTTTTATTTGGCGTTGCCATAGTTACGTCTTTTCAATTCGCATGTTTCTTCTTTCTTATTCGCAAACTTTAAGGGTTTCGATTTTAACGGATAATCTTAGGCTCAACTCAATTCAAGCCCCGAGCTAAAGAGCAAAATATATTACTAGAGATCACGAATATGGAAGCGACTTTTCAAACGTACAAAACTGCAGTTTTGCAATGCTCAGGAGCCCCTTAGCCCTTACGGCCCTGCAAGTTGTTACAAGTTATTTTGAAACCCGGGGAAGGGGAGCTTTATGTTCCAAAAAAAAAAAAGGAGCTCATAATGCGTATTTAATCTGTTTCTATTTAATTGTCGATTTAAATCTCTGCGAATCAAATAAGGTTGCGAAGCAATCCTCGGGGGTGAGTGTTAGCGAGCAGGGGGGCAGAGTCCCCTAGTTGTTGAAAAAAAAAATAAGTAAACAAAATTTTCAATCTTTGGAATCCGTAATTTTGTCTTTGATCAGACAATACAACACTTGAGAATGATTGAACTTTTTAAACATTCTTTCAAATTCATCGTTGATAGCGATCAACGAAAATTTCAAATATTGACTAGCTATGTCACAAAGCAGTAAAACAATGAAAGCAAAAGATAAAAAATAAAATGTGATTTTATTGCCAAGTGCATCATTGCGAAAAATACGAAGTATCCATTGTAATAGTGCTGAGTGCATCGGCTGAGTTCACTGCCATGCGTGACTGTAGGTCAGTAGAAAAACAACTGAGCAAGACCTATCTTTAGATTAGTGGATGAAACTCGGTCTATAGAGTGATGAATCTAGTGTCATGATCTCGAAACTCAATGAACGTACCTTGTTGTTCTAGGGAACGTTTCATGACCGACTGAATCATGTCAAATGCCAAGTTCAGTTTAGCGGCAACAGCATCATCATGAGTGTGTAGTTAGACCTGAGACTTAACTCATGTGGTTGGAAACTCGAACAATATGTATTCAGCATCTTGGAAACAAATCGATGAAGATCTACTCTCTCTACCAGCATCTGCTTATTTTGCCTGAAGAATTATTTACGCACTACGAAGATTGTTATTAGAACGTTGTTTAACGATATAGACGTTCAAAAATTAAGACTCTCACTAAACCAAGATTTAAACTCAATGAATGTCTAAGGATGAATAAAAACTCTGATTACGTGTCCAGGCAAATCAATATTAAATCATCATGTATCGAAATTTCGAAAGTTTTATCCAGATGTCCGATCTCCTGATCTAGAACCCCAAAAGTTATCGATTTGCAATGGGACCTTAAAAGGATTTGTGACCACGACAGATTTAACGCGCATCAGAAAATATTAGCTTACTCAGGGATCTACGACCGCCCAGTACGGAGCCTGCGACTCTTCGACTACGAGTTCCGTACTTTACCAATCGGACTACCTCGCCCCTAGACATACGCTTTCCAGTCATTACATAAATGCTGTGTTGCTTTGTTACTGCTAGCAATAATTTTAAATTGCCAATCAGAACGTCATAAAGCAATTTGAATCACTTGGTCTAAAATATTGTGTAAATTATGCCAAACAGGAGCAAAGGGCGCCAATATGAAATATAAAAACAAATTTATAATTGCACTCAAAATTGAAAAACAAGAATTCTGCTGCGAATCCTTAATCTTCTTGTGACAGGTTTAAAAAAAAAACTTGAATACGCCAACGATTATAACAGTTATACAACAGTCAGCAAATGCTCATGAATAGCTATCAACTATCAACTCAAAGCACTCATAAGCAAGGTAAGGATCTCTGGCGGAAACAACAAGGCCTCACGAAAATCAAACAAGGCGGCAGACAAAAATTAAATAAAATGTATTAAACGAAGAAGCCCTGAACAATCGCCAACAGCAAACGAGTCGGAGCAATGTAAAGGGCCGCTATCACAAAAGATATTTTTTAATAATGATAAAATAGCAAGCTCTACTTATATCCATTTGTTTTTCTTATCTATTACACTTCTCCGAGTTTTGAAATAAAGAGGAAGTTTGGAAGATAACATGCTTGTTCTCTAGGCTATTGTAATTAAGGAAATCATGCTACAAGCTCACATCTATAAAACTGAAGGAATAATTTCTAATGTGTTTGGTAATTTTGATTTTTAGGGGGAGGGGGGCAGGTACTCCGAAAATTTACATAAATAAAAAATTTTAACGTAGTTTAAGCACTGCTGCTTGCAGTCTGCTCAAAGCTAATTCTACATTGAAAGACAGAGTCCTTGTAACTCCAAAACACATGCCTGTAATAATTTCGCAAATTTTGTACTTTAATAACATTTTATAAACCAAAACAGAGAAGTATCAAAATTTTAGAGGAGATCTGGCACGAAATAACCAAAATGCAATCTCCTAACCCAGGAATTTCCAAAGTAGGTACATTAGCAATTCAATTGTGCTACATGCAAGGGCGGATCCAGCTTCTGGTTTTGGAAGGAGTCGGTCATTTTAAATGACTAGAAAGTAGCCCGTCAAGGTATGACGGGTGAAAATTGCTTCTACATTTTAAGGAAGCAATTGCCTGTTTGGTGATATTTTGATAATTGAAATTTTAACCCTTACTCCAGAGGATTAACACTAAACTACAGTGGATAGCGTTCATTTTTGACTACTTTTTCGTTTCTCCATTCTCCTAAAATGACTGTCTTACCAGTAAAACAGTAAGTTACCGGATTCAGTTCAGCCTCGTCGAAATAAATCATTTCCCTGCATGTCAAACATTACCAAAAAATATTAGCAAGTTATCATACTGTGGTGCGAGTTTCATTGTTGATGACGTCAGGAGCGTTACTCGATCATTCGCTATTATATATATGAGGATGAGCTGACAATTCCGATAACTATATCGTCATCAGTACGGCACAAGCGCAATACTCAGGCATAAACAGAATGTTCTGGGCTATAAATGGGGTTTTAGAGGGATCAGGCAAAAATAGGGTTCTGGGAGAGGGGGGTTGGGTTCTGTCCTCCGGTAATTTATCACAATTGAAGTCCTCAAAATCCAGTTTTACATCATCTCCCTCTGTATCCGTGCTTGGCCACACGGAGCGATGACGGGTGTCGTGAGGGGTCCATGTTATCGGTCTTCCTTACTCTTAAGCAAAGAAAAAAAGTGTGATAGCAACTTATCAGTTAAAGAATCCCACAGATATTTATTTCAACAATAGAAGTCGGATATTAGACGTCAATATTCGACTTCAGATTTTTAACTGAGCTCTGTGGTGCAACAGCCTATGAGTGCTAAGGCCTACTTGCTCAACTCAGTTTTCGCGACCGAGGGCTATGGGGTACAAGGCCGGTTAGCAGGTCCGCCGAATGAAAAAAAAAAAAAAAATCCCAATATTCAGTTTCTAAGTTCACTCATTTAATTGACACTGGGCTTCATTTCGAATTTTTACTTCGATAATTAATATTAAGTGAAATCCCGATTTTACGTCTCCCAAATCTACGTTTTTCACGCATTTATCGGTTTTTCATTGGGTCCCATCATCAATTTTGCTGCTATATATTTCCCGTTTTTTAGTTTCCCGTATTATACGTTTTTTAATCCACTCCCTTGAAAAAAGTAAAATTGGGGTTTCATGGGTGTGTCACAGGGCTCTCTGTCTCTTCCTCGACAGACTTCGCCGCCGTGAAAATCTGGAGACACCAGACCTGTCACCTGGAGAATTTACTATTTGACCAAGAACATATGCCAACATGATGTTTCAACCGTTAAGCGTCTGTTGAAAATTGAATTAATTACTTTTGCAACGCATTAAAAACTTGCTTTTAGCTTAATAAACTGACTGATGGATTTAAATAGTGTTGCACTAAGCGAAATGCATTCTTTTAAATTGTCTAAAACTATTTTAAATTAAGCTAGACATATTCCAAGACAGCGGTTCTTTATTAAATTTGTAAAACCGATCGATTTTTGTTTGGCGTAACAACGATAGAGAAGATTCCAACGTCAATGCATCGACAAGAGTGGCAAACAATGAAAGAAAGAAATGAATGCTGTAAATAAAAAGAGAACTGCTAGGGATCTTTGGTTGAACAAGCTGACAGTGAAAAGAATGAATATTTTGTGATTCACTGTGAAATTATATTTTCCGAGACCACGAATTCAAGTTGAGAGCGCCAGCTGAGAAAACACCCACAGCGGAAGATAAAACTCAAGATCTAAGCAAGAAAATCATACAGTGACAGTACAGTAAAACCTGTGAAGTTGAGCAACCTGTCTAAGATGACCGCTTTTTTTTAGGCATGGAATTAGCGCTTATCATATGAATCAACATCTGTAAGTTGACCACCTGTTTAAGTTGACCACTAAAGTAGTGCACCGCAAGTGGTCAACTTACACAGGTTTTACTGAAAATGAACTTGAAATGCATGCAGGTGAAGCCACGGGACAGCAACAAGGATACAAAATGTCAACTAGATATTTATTTTTTAAATTTTTCTGCTATCATTGAAAACCTTTTCCATAAATACAATACCGGAAGCAAAAAATGCGAAGATATGTTCCACATCCTTGATATATTTATGACGCGAAATAATTGGGAGTGGACAAATTGTCACGGTGTGTGCACAGATGTAGCTCGATCAATGTCTGGTTAACTGCAGTGGTTTAATAAGTCGCAAAGCTCTGGATTCCATACTACATCATTCATAGCAGGGCCGGATTTAACCTATAAGCTAAACAAGCTATAACTTGAAGCTCCCTTTTAGTTGGGGGCCCCCAACTCCCGAAAAATTGCATGCGTTCCTAAAAAAAATGAAAAATACTTGAAAAAATAGTTTTTATTCATTTTCAAAGTGCTTGAAAATCTCGAACATTTGGAAAAGTAACTACAAACCTTGAATTTTAAAACTTCTAACAAATAGGGTAGTAAGGGGGGGGGGATTTCCAAAATATATAAAATTCAGCTCTTTGCTACATCTTGCATCAAAAATGTAAAAATCATATGGTTCTCGCGCTTCTATAACATATTACTTGAGATACATTTTTGTGACTCATATGTTTCAAATCTTACTTTTATTTAACACAAATGCAGTGTTTTGGAAATTATTTTGTTATTGCTTGCTTTTATCTTAATTCTACTGCATATTGTCAATCCGTTTATCACGGTAAAAAATACCCTACCTCTGTTCCTTTTCGTTTTCTGCCAGGGTTGGCTTTTGCCGGCAGAAACTAGTTTTTGCCGTGCCAGTGGCAGAAACTGGTTATAACCGGTAAAAACCGGCAGAAACTGGCAAAAACTTAAAAGTGTCTTTAATAACTCAAGTAATTACTAAATGATATTCGTTTGAGTAAACTAAAAAATTAAACTTAATTTCAAAATTGCAAAAAATAAAATTCTATGCTGGTGTGTTTGATTTAGTTCAGAAAGGGAACTTTTCAATTGCAGATGTTCGTATTATTTGGATTAATCAAACAAAGGACAAAAAAAAAAAAAAACATATGGGTGCTAAGGAAAGAGAAGTGACATACAGAATTAAACATGCATTACTGATTGTAATTTGCTTATGTATGCTTCATCTAAATTGTTTGCGATTGAAATTATCATGGGTTTCGAGCAGAAAGTGCCAGACTTTTACTTGCCAATATTAACCTACATTTTGTAGCTAATGTCACAGCTTTGCAAAACAAATTGGCCCCCTAACGCAACAGATGAAAGTTTCACGAACATTGCTTGTTCCTTGATGCATTGCCTGCTAGCTCTTCTGTTGCAAGAATATTCTCAAGTTTCTCATTTGTGCATATTAAATTGAGAAACTGTTTAGAGTTTTGAAACCACCTTTTCTAAGAGGCAACTGCAGGGTCCAAACAATCTAACATTTGATTTTGAATTTGAGATAATTAACTGAAGCACAATTTAATTACAGTATCAATTATTTTTTCCACGCATTTTCTATTGTATGTTAATAATGTTTTTGTCATTTTGTGAGTTTTTGCCAGTTTCTGCCGCAAATGTGGGAGAAAGTGGTTCTTGCCATGCCGGTTTTAACCGGTTTCTACCAGTGGTTTTAACCACCTCGGCAGAAACCTGCCAACCCTGTTTTCTGCACTACTTGTAATTGAAAGAAAGTTGTTGTAATGAGAAATCTATAGTTTAATTTTTCTTTGAAACTTAAAATAGATGTTTCTTACTAAGTTAGAACAATACAGTAAATCTATACAATTAAGCACTAAATTTCAGAGATTAGAAAGTGCAAATGAGGCGTCTTAAATAATGTTAATTGTTCTATAATCTTTGAAAAGAATTAGATAAATCTTTGAAACTCCTAAGCAAATTTTGTTCCGTGGGAGAAAAATAGCCAATTGGACTACTTCTTGACATGGATTATTTCCAAAATAAAATAAAATACTTAAACACTACTAAATATTGCGTCATCTATTAGTTATGAGTAGCAGCTATTGCCCTTGGGCTCTAAACAGCCTGACTACTTAGTGGGTGATTTAAAATTTTGGCAAAATTTGAAAATGTTGTCTTTTTTCTCCCGCGACACAAAAATGTTTTCATGACAAAACTATGTAAAAAAAGAACCGAAAATTAAAATAAAAAAAACATCGACCTTGTTCCGCCTTACCTAGCTACTTTTATGGGCATTTTAGTCTGCTTACTGTCTTGAAAATGTAGCATTCCTACACTGATAGCCAGGGTTCGAAACAACTTTCCCTTTTGCAGGAAGAACTATCAGGGACTTGACATGTCACTTTTCACTCCAGGATCCCCCGTACCTACTACTATTTGTGGTTTAACCAGTTGGACGGGAACCTGAAGACAGCTCTGATTTTTTTTATCCAGACCAGAAGCCGAGCAATTCTTGGTCCAGCATCCCCAGAGGTATTGTTTCACTTGGAGGACTTTGCGACCACGAGCATATTTAACGTCCCCAGTCACCATTAATGAAGACGGTGGATCTTCGACCGGCTGGGATCGAACCCGGGACCCTCCGGTCACAAGTCAGATGCTCTACCGATCAGGCCTCCACGGCTTGACTTGACATGTCAGTGACTTTAAAGCATCTGAAGCTTAAGTATAGACATTTTCGCCATCTTGAGGCTAAATGACGCTGTGTTCTTCCTATGGCTGCAATGATGAAGTAACGTGTTTTGCCTCTTGATTTTGGTGCTTCTTGTCGAGATTGACAAGAAGTTAATAAGAAATCACAATTAAGATGTAAAACACGCTACTTCACCATAGCAGACATAGGGAAAAAGTGACGTTTAGTTCTAAGATGGCGGACGTATCGTTACTTTTAAGCTACGATGCAGGGCATTAAGTAACTTAAAGGGTCTTCTGCAATAAGTTTTAGATGCTGAACTTTCAACGTTAGAAAAAAAGTGTCATCGAAGTCATAAGAACCACATTTTTATCTAAATCTCACGATACACACTCAAAGAAACATTCAAGACAGGGCTGAATTCGTTAAGTTTTTAGTACTAGAACATCGATAGGAAATATAGCTGAATCCTGAGTCGTGGTCAATTTTATGTGAAATCAAAATTTGTTTTTCCAGAAAAATTGTAACTAACCAATTCAATTCTGATTCAAAAGTACAATTGCAAGATTTAGAGCCGATTGAAACCATGGAACGTCCTCTAAGGTTAAAATACATACAGGGTTGTGGGAAGTCACTGTGACCTCCAAAAATTTTCTTACTCGACAAATTTTATCCTATCATTCGGCAAAAATATCATCATTCGGGAAAAGTTGGAGTTCCATTCAGCAAATCTTTTCCGTCCTCCCAAAAATTTAAAGTTCGGGGCGCCTCTGGATACATAGTATTCATGTTTATGCTCTGGCTGCTGCATTTATGTTTAGTCGAAAAAATTATCGAAATAGTTTTCAAAAGATTTTTTAAGACTGTCTTGAAAGCGTTTCATTCTAAGGAATCAACTGTTCCACGGATTCATAAGAATATTCATTGCGTTAGTTTTTAACAAACGCAGGTTCTAATTTTTTTTTTTTTTTTTTTTCCATTTGCTCTTTAACTGACAACATAATGGCGTTCAATCACCTAAATGGTAGTTGAAGCTGCCAGAAAAACGCCTCCTCTGGTGAAAAATGAATATGATGGCAGTCAATTATTGCACTTACTTGACGATGGACTGGCACGAACGGGCAAGTGTTTTTCCGTTCTGGTACGAAATCAATATAAATGCGTCTGTAACATTTGCTTTTGCTATTTTTAGTCCAATATCAACAAGTTTAATGTCCTCCAGCGAGTAGGTGCTTAGTTCTTTGAAACAATAGGAAGGGAGTAGACATTAATTTGGGGGTGATATCCCATCAAAAGATAAATAAAATGTTTTAACAGAAAAGTGATGATGCATAACTCGCAATAGAACACAGATAAATTTCTCCCTCTGGTCAATTTTCGACATTAAAAGTTCTAAAAACGAAGTTTTAGATGATCTTTGATGATGTTATGCGAAGAGTAATTCGAAGTCTTCTCCCAGATATTTTTCAAAGTTGAAAACGCAATTGTAAGCCACCTTTGGTAACAACAGGGGAAAGGGCGGAGTACAGAGACTTTCAAGACAGTTTTTTGGTATTGAGCTCTAAAAATGCAATTTTAGATGATTTTCGAGGATAGGGAGTCGTGCAGAGGTTCTTCTCGGATTTTTTTTCGACATTGAAGTCCTAAAACCCAGTCATAGGTGTCGTATTCCATGATACATCCGACTCTGTGGCATTTCAATGGGCAGAATAAAGGAGTTCTACTATAAAAACAATTTCTTTACAGAAAAACCTTCGATACAGAGGTATTTACATTATTACTCTGCTTTTAGCTAACCGTTAATTACAATGAATAACTTGAAAATCAAAATCAAAATGCAGATATACTTTTGCCTTCGCGAGAGGTAACTACTCATCGCAGTTGAGGAAAACCTTAAAATAGTTACGTGTTTGCTTTCATCGTCACAGAAAGAATAAAACAAATGAAAAAAAGTCGAAAGAGAAATGTACACTTCCGATTTTTTCCAAAGTTATGAATATATCCGAGACATGTTGCAATATTTCTTGTATGGTGTGTTTCAGTACAGCATTTCAGAGCTTCGAGAGGTAGTAGAGAGCACCGCAACGGCTGAAAATCTTAGTAACAAGCAGGGCCCAATTTCCCAATAGGCAGAATAGGCAGCAGCCTAGGGAGGCAAACTTTTCAAGGGCGACAAATTTGCTTTAACCACACATTTTTTAAATTAAATTGTCATTCTTGAAAGTAAAATATTAGCATTCTTTCATTTACCACAGAGACAGCTTTTTCTTGTAATTTAATAATGATTACTTTCAAACATCTTATGAAAGTCAAATGTTTTTCAATCATGGTACTTGCCGAATCATCAGCAAAATTTGCCGAATAGGAAATTTTTTGGAAGATCACTGATCATTTCATATCGGGGTGTTTCTAAATGTGAAACGTCATCATTTCTTCATAAGTTTGAAAGTTTGGATCTGGGGAACACTTTTTTGCGTTTTTTTGTGTCTAGGAAATTTTGCTTCTTTTAGGGGGGAGGGGGCGGCAGATTTCAAAACTGCCTAGGGGCGGCATCTAGCTAATTTCAGCCCTGGTAACAACGTCGAATATGCTTTCCTGGGTGCACAGAAAAATCAATAAAAAGACACCAAAGTGAATATTCTCTTTAGATACATTTAAACAAACAGACATGAAGAAAAAAGTAGCATGGGTTTGTCGCTTAGGTTTCACCTGTTCATAAAATTAATTTTTCGAAAATCAATGATAATTTAATTCGACGTTTAAAACCATCTGAGCCTTGTTTGGATAAAAATGTCGTTCTGTTATGAAAGAAAACATATTCGTAAGGCGTATTCAAATTAATGAGCCTCAAACAAGGTTAATAACTGAGTTCACGGTGTTTGTATTCTTGCGTCACAACACAAAAGCTGAAAGTGAATGACGTAAAATCAAGACCACGCAAGCTAAATCGAGTAAAAATGCATAATTAAATCTTGTTTCTATCATTAATCAGGGTAAAGATTTAATTATCGTACGTTTTCATTGAAAGTACGATGAATTGAACAACTGTGTTATTAAATCTCATTACATGTTTTACGCACTTTTTTTTTTTTTATAAGAGGGATTAAGAATGTTTCACGCTTTTCGGAGGGAAGAAGGGGTAAAGTGTTTTCGTTACAATGTATTTGATATTCTTTTTTGTTAATCTTTTGGACACAGAGAAGTCATTTATCATGGAACTGTAATCCTGCACCGCCAGTAATTGTACAAGCCAAAAATAAACCTAAACAATTTCTGATAAATGTATCGAAGTTGACAAAATGTTTTAAAACTTCACCAGTAGTTTGGACCCCCTCCCCCCCCCCCCCCTTTCCCAAGTTGAAATTGAAAGGAATAGATTAAAAAGAAAGACAAAATAAAGTAGAGATAAACATAAATGTTTTTTTTTTTAGTATACTTAAAAACATTTATGTTCCGCTGTATGCTGTATGGTAAAAAGATAACTTGTTGAAAAATATGCACAAAAAATAAAATGTAGTCATTTCTCAGGCATTCAGTTCTCAGAGGATTAGAATCAGCAAACACATACACTCACACACACAACGAAGTAAAATGAGAATCTGATAAAGGGGAAAAAAAACGTAAAGAACGCGCAAGATAAATATAGACATTCCGACCAACAGCTGATAAAGAGAAATTCAGAAAAACGAAAGCTATTTCAGGTCACCCTGTTCTTATAACTAATAGCTACTACACTCCCGCAGCACATAAAAGAAATGGATTAATAATATTAAATAGGGATGCGCCGACAAGCAAATTGGCCGATTACCGATTAATCGGCTGTTGATAATCGGTAGAGTCGATTAATGATCATAACGTTTATTTTTCCCCTACTAATTTCTCCGTCAACTTTCTTTTCTTTTAAAATTTCGACTTTAGAAATAGTTAATACAGTATAACTTCGGTTTAACGAGACTCGATTTAACGATTTCCCAATTTAATGATACATTTCATTGGTCGGAATCAGACTGCATTGAATGTCTGTGCTCCTCGATTTAACGATATCCTTGATTTAACGATAACTTTTTCCAGTCCCTTGACAGTCGTTGAATCGAGGTTATACTGTAGTTAATTTCTCAGAGACAATTTTCTTTTCCTCTCTATCCAAATTTTCCGAAAATAATTTCAAAATTTCATCCAGTTTCTCTGAGCCAATTGATATTATTGTTAAGAAAATTACAGTATGTTTACTAGACATGAAAACTTTAAAACATTAGGATACAGCTTGTGGTCAGCAGGGTAATTTAGGAACATTTTTAATTTAAATTTATTTTTTAATTATTAGTAGGCTTTTATTCTAAGACTTTTATTATTTACTAGTGGCACCCACACGGCTTTGCCCGTAGTAGAAAATTAAAAGGTCTTGATGATGAATTTCTCGCCAACTGGTTATATTAAATGGCTCGCCCATGTTCGGTTCCACGTTATGATGATTTCGTAATTTACTATTCTACGTTGTGCTTATCTGCTCGGAAAAAGTTTCTTAGAATTGGAAAAGAAAAAGAACCACATCGAATTTTCGAAAAATCGCTTTGAGGTGCACACCCCATGCTACAAACTAACTTTGTGCCAAATTTCATGAAAATCGGTCGAACGGTCAAGGCGCTATACGCGTCACAGAGATCCTGACAGACAGAGATCCGGACAGAGAGACTTTCAGCTTTATTATTAGTAAAGATAAAGATACAAAATTATAAAGTTATCTAAAAGTACAATTCTAACGAGGAACAGTATTGGAATGTAAAAATTTATCAATATAGTTACATGTGTTTATTTATTCAAAATAGGGTAGGGTCATTCCATAGAAATGTCAACCTCAACCTCAGAAATTTTTTTCCCACAAAGCCTTAATTGTGACCTATCATTTCATTCAGCATACTTTCTAGTACATAAATCCAGAAACAGTTTGCAAAAATTTCATTCGGTGTTTTTCTTCTGGCTCTAAACGTGCGAAGTTGTAGAAAAGGCTTAGCATGTGTAAAAAACAGGCGTCTACGTTTTCTTGTGTAATGTAAAAAGTTTTGCAAATTTTTAAAATAACTATGTTTATTCTAAATAATTAGATGTTGGCCCAATAAAATTGACTGTTCTTTTTGCTTACATTATAAGATAAGTATTTTAATCAGTTTGTTTATTTCACTGAAAATATTTACGTTACGTTAGTCACGAAAATGTACTATTTTCTGCTTAAAAACTAAACCAGATGATTGAACCAAACAGCACTTTTTATTTTCTTACATCTGTGTCATATCTACTTAAAAAGTGCAAAATATTCATTTTAGTATCAGTAGATATAAAATAATTAGTGTGACTAACGTAACATTTGTGCTGTGACTAACGTAACAGTTTGCATGTGACTAACGAAACATTTTAAAAATGACTGCTAATATTTAAAACTTATTTAATTTAATGTACATTTTCATAAACAACTTTGAATATGTAGGCATTCTATATTGATTAAAAATATAAAAGGTGAAAAATACCAGCAATATTACATTTTAGACCTTCTGTTTACTTAGAAAAATACTTTTTTAAGGGTCTTTATAAAGATACTTCCAAGTTTAAAGAATTATTTAAAAAGAAAAAAGGTGAGTAAAGCAAAATGAGTACTCTACTGAATGTGCATTCAACGCAAGAATCCAAGCTTAAGAATTAGGATAATAGAAATCAAGTCGTAACAAAGAAGAACGTCTCTATTTTTTTGAAAATACATCTCCACCTAATATTAAAATGAAGTAGCGGCTGCTCGTTGGAAAACATTTGAAGATGTTACATGATACAGTGACAATAAGCGCTGCTGCCATATATTTCAGAAAATGCAAAAATGACCATTTAGAAATTCAAACATTTGCGGTGATATCTGGAATTAAAATGCATTCTGCAAAAACGTTCGAATATTTTTTTTTTTTTCAATATTACATTTTAATTCAAAAGGATGCACAACACTATTTGTTCGAGGAATCAGTATAAAAAATAATATGCCACTGAATAGTACTACGGAGTTTCTTATGACGATAACTAGTATATCAGCAGAATACTAGAATTCAGTGAAACTACCAACTTGCAAAAAGTTAATTTTTAAAAGAGAGATATTTAGGATTTAATTAGCCCAAAAATGATGTTATTCAGTTTGTAAAAGCAGTTTTTTTATTTGTTTATTTTTTTTCGCACATTCAAATTTAGTTAAATGAACTGAATCCTTCCATTCAATTTCTTACACAAATATAGAAAAAAGTAAAGAAAGAACCATAATACGACACAAAGAAGGTTCCTTAAAAGTGTAAAAGTAATATAAGAGCAATAAATTAATTATAAAAAGTTTTTTATATGCATTCATTGTTTGTTATTCGATGGTTACGTTAGTCACGTTACGTTAGTCACACACAGTTTTTCGGAAAAGTAGCATTTAGGGCCAAAAAAGATTCATCTGTAACAAATCTGTAGTACGACTTTAAAAATAGATTGTTTACCTCTTACAAATATATCGGCCAATTTTAAATGTCTGCGTAAGTTTCAGAAAAAATTGCCTCGTACCATAAGCATTGTTTCTCAGGGTTGCAAAAATGTTACGTTAGTCACGATGCCTTTTTTGGTGAAAAAACACCTTCCAGCGCTTATTTTGCTTCAAATTCTTGGTAGAAATGAAAAATAGTCACCTTGTACATTTTAAATCTACATATTAAACCAAAACACATTTATTTTTACTCCCGGTGTAAGTAAAAAGAGTTTGAAAATCAGCTGCGAATGTTACGTTAGTCACTATGGAATGACCCGGTAGGAGGATATGGTTAGTTTTAGTCCATTTCTTTGCTTAATAAAGGAGACTGGAACATATATTTTCAAATATTTCTTTGGAACGCCCCTATGTCTTAAAAAACGGAAATTGTTTTCAACAATTATAGTTACTCGAACATAAAAGCCAGCTCCACTGCAAAAGTCTTAAATTTTTAATATTATTTTAAAAACTCTTTATTTAAGTTTAAAAAAACAAAGATATGTATACTTTAAAATAAAATTGACGGCGACAGGAGGGTGTGGGTAAATTTCCATTCATTTAATTTAGATATAAGATGAGATGAACATTTATAAAAGTCATTTTCTAAACATCAATACTATTTTTACATTATTTTTAGTAACGTTATTTTTCAAGTAGCTGTAAAATCAAAATCGAAATACATTAAGCATCACACTAACAATTTGAAAGCATGCAGAATGCAGACATTATTTAACTTAAGAAGGAACTGTCTATAGAAAATGTTTTTAGACAACAATAAAAATTAAAGAAACTATTTCGGTACGAATTTGTTTTTGGAATAAAAGTGCTTGATAGCAAAATTAGATTTTGAAAAAAAAAAAAGGCGAAAATATTTTTAGTAACGCATTATTCGTTCCATATGGGAGAGACAGTCAAAACTGAAATGAGTTTTTTGAAAACTTGGGTTTATTTTAATTAACTTTTTAAAGGTTTTTCCGTTTTCCTTTAAGAAGTTGAACTATATGTTCTGTTTTTACATAAAATAAATGTTTTAGTCAAAAAAAAAAAAAAAAAATCACAGCAAATGAAAAGCAGAGGAATGTGGGGCAAAATGAAATAGTTAAAAAAAACTTACTTTTTTCAAAATTTGTTTTCGAAATTATACGGTACATTAAATGTACCTTAAAAAAATGTGGAAAATTTTTCACTTTTTTTTTCGATGGCGCAAAGTGAAAAATCAAAATTATTCCAAAGAAAGTTTCTATTTGAAAAATATTTTTGATCAAATGAGTGAGTAAATAAAAGAATCAATGAAGAAATGAATAGATAATGAAGCAATAAAAATAAAATAAATAATTTAATCAATATATGAGAAACAAATAAAAGTGAATAACATTGTGAATGAATAAGAAAATAAATGAATGAGTGAATAAATAAGTGACTTATTAAATGAAAGAATGTAAATAAATTAATTAATAAATGAATGCATAAGTGTTTTAACAAATGATTAAATTAGTTAGTGAAATTAACTAGTTCACTTTGCCCTATCTACTTTGACCCGCATGCACCAAGACGAATTGTAATAAAAATTAAAATAAGCTAAATTAATTTTTCAGATGTTAATCACAAGAACTTATTTAATAAGAAAAAAACTTTTGACTAACTACAAAAAAACATTACAATATGAGAATATATGAAATACACCGCCAGCTCAGTCAACTCCAGCCGAGGACTGCAGTTTCGTGCTTATTAGCACTCACCAGCCCGGCATAGGAGTGACTGAGCTGGAGGTGGAAAACCTCTTAAGAAAGCCAAGAGTGCCAAACAAACTGGTAGCTAATACAGAATTAGCACTGACCAGACAAGTGACCGAAACACTGGTAGCTTACTGAACATTACAATATGAGTACGAATTTTTAAAAATTGCTTGTAATCATAATGTGCTTTAATATTCGGAGATAACTTTTTGCTGACTGGAATAGACTTTACTACTTGGGTAAAATATTACCAGATAGGTGACGCTTAAAACAGAGTAAATATTTCACCATTTCACTTTGCACTGATATTTTCTTTTGCCTCACATTGCCCTACATAAATATATTTCACCCAATTAGCGGTCATGTACTAATATTGCGCTCTCTAAATAAAGGCATTTTACATATCCAGGGAAAAAAAAACACGGTTGCCGGTCTCTGTAGCTAGCTTATAAATGCCGCTTCAGATAAAGGGCGCACCCCCCCCCCCCCAAGTTCAATGGCGCATCCCCCACCCCCCAAACAATCTCAACACTTTTTCCCCTTTTTGTCTTCTTATTTTTTAACTTACTTTTTTTTTACTTCATTCATTTCTTTTTAATATTTTTTTTTATTTTTTAGCCCTCTCTTTTTTTTTAAATCTTTTTATTTATTTTTAATTGTCATTATTATATTATTTTATTAGAAAAGGTCTGTGCTACTCCCAATGACATACACATACACACACACAAACTAAATTTAAATAAATGAAATAAAATATAAACAGAATAAATAAAATAAAATTAAATTAAAGTAAATTTAAAATAGTTAAAAAATCCCCCGCCCCCCCCCCCCCTTCAAAAAGAAACGCTTTTGGTGGCACAACTTGTGCCCTAATCCTCCTCTGTGGGCATCCCTGCTTCAGATAGCTCATAAACAACCTCTGTTAAAAAATGAAACATACGTCTGTCTCATGTCTCGAAAATCTTGAAAATTTTGAATGGGGTAATTTGGAGTTACCGACTCTTCGGAACAATTCTTTAATGAATAATTCTTCACAAAAATGTGTGAAAAATTAGCAAGACTATAAAATTTCGAAAATGTGGACTTTTGAAATTTTTTTTTATTTAGATACACAATGTATTTTACTGAAAGCCACGCTAACTTTTTATCGCATATGAGGCAGTGAGAAGCAAAGGGATGTACGTGGACCTTATAAAGTTTCGAGGAAAACACGTTTAAAGTTCAGATCTTAGGTATCCTTTCATTAAAATCCTTTTCTAAATCCTACTGTATAATGCACCCACTAGACCTACTAGAACCATCTCTTGTCCTAAAATATAGGAGAGGTTCCTCTACCATTTGTACTAATTATCTCCAAATTTTTAATTTGGTCACTTACATCCCTTTGCTTCTCACTGCCTCATATGACAATCATTACATCAATAAGTCAAAAGTAAAGCGTATATTACATTTGTTAACAAAAGAAACTGAATACCACTTTTAACTACATCCTATATCCTTCTTTGAAATCAACCGTATTTTTAAGAATTTGCAATTACTGATATCCCCACCCAGTGGCGTAGCTAGGGAGTGGCGGAGGGGCGGTCCGCCCCGGGCGGCAATTTCACACTTTTGATGGAAAAAAATTTAACGCGTTTTCCGAATAAGTTAATCATGCTTTTGATCTTTTTCTGGAATAAAAAAAAAAGGTATTTCGATTCTAATGTTGTGGTACGACTATGATAACATAATTACTCAAATACAAAACATATGTGTTGTTCTTGTGGACATTTCAGCATTATATTGTTTGTTTTTTCTCTTCCTTCGTCTAAATCTATACAGACTGAGGGCGGTGTCACATTTTTCAGGAAGAGCAACCGCACCTTCCTATCCCTCAACGTCACCAAACGGCCCAAAAATGCAGTTTTAGGCCTTGAATCTCGAAACATTTCCAAGCACCCCCTCCCCCCAATCCCTTTACATCTCATCTTTTAGCCTAATATTTAGTTTTTAAAATTTCAATACCAACAAATTCATGAAAGCGGTCAAGCCCTGACCCTTCCTGTAACGTGATTAAAGATAGTCTTAATGTGTATTAAGGACATCAACTTCGAACTTTAAAATCCCTATCGCATCCAATGTCT
This sequence comes from Uloborus diversus, assembly GCF_026930045.1. NCBI lineage: Eukaryota > Metazoa > Arthropoda > Arachnida > Araneae > Uloboridae > Uloborus > Uloborus diversus. The sequence goes on along the minus strand of NW_026559114.1, from coordinate 57,990 downwards.
CCAAAAATAGCTTACAGTTGGGTTTTTTAAACTTAAATTTCAGAAAAATTCTAAGGTAGTGGCCCCAAATGTGCACGAAATCACCTAACGTCATCACAGTTGGCTCCAAATTTCGTTTTTGGAAATTTCTGAGGGAAGACCGCAAGGGCTTCTTTTCTCGGTGATGAAGAGCTTAAAATGAGCAACGTTTCGAAAAAGATTTCGAGTGGGAAACCCTTCTCCGAACTCTCTCTCATGAAGTTGTCCATCAAACAACGGCTAAAGTCGCGTTTTTAGGACGTCATTTTCAAAAAGTTTCATAGGGAGACGGGAAAAACCATCAGACTTCCCAAAATTTTTGGAAATATAGTTGAAAAGTTATGTCGGTCAAAGGTAGCTTACAATTGCGTTTTTGAAACTTTGGCATCGGAAAATTTCTAGAGAGCTCCCGAACGTTCCCTATTCACTTTGACGTCATCAAAGATAGACTAAATTGATTTCAAGTTTGAAAATATTTCGGGAGGAAAATCCAGTTTTTTTGGAGTTAGGGGAGGCCCGTACAACTCTAGATCAGTGGTTCCCAACCTTTTTGATTGTGCGGCCCACCAGTTTTGTAGAAAACAAGATTGGGGGTCCACTAGCGAATACATTACTTTCACAGACAAAATTTACTTTCTGTGTGGGGGGGGGGTTCCTGTTCGTAACTGGTCTTTAGTGTAAATATTACCTTATTCGAACTGAAAGTGCGTTAAAAACAAGAGCTCTGGTGATGTTAATCTCTTTCTCCCCTTATGTTGCACCACAGATATAAATATACTGTGCAAGAACAATTTTCAAAATAATTTTTAGGGAAAAAAAATAATTTTATTGCATTTACTTGGCTGGCATAGCTATAAGGAAACTCAAGAACAAGTCAACTCCATGGGATTTTTTGGCGTTGTTTTTCCTCTCCGAGGGAGTTGATATCTGGACTGAAACTGGATAGTTTTAGTCTCAAATAATTCGCAACATTCAATGCATTTCAATATATTTTTTTTAGAACTGCAATGAAAAATCTCATTCAAGCAGTTAGTGCCTTAATTCACTAGTTAGTCATGCCAGTTCAGCAAAGGAGGAGCATTTTTAACTTGCAGTTTGTGGGAATTTTCATTAAAGACGTTTCTGATTCATTAGATTTCATCTTATAAATTATAATGGAAAGTTCCTGAGAAATATGAAAAATCTGAATCCTAAAGTTCCTTATTGGCGATGAGCCTGAGAGAGTTGTGACGAAATATCTAATAAGTAAATTTTGGCAAGAAACGGTAATTAATACCCCAAGATTTATCTTGGTTCATATTCTCGACCTGTGTCCACGGCCGAGTAACACGCTGTTTGAGGCCCACTTGTGGGCCGCGGCCCATGGGTTGAGAACCGCTGCTCTAAATACAGCCTGCATATACGTGTTTTTCAGTTTAGTTGAAAAGCTTTCCAGACAGCGTCGCTGAACCTTCCCCAATATCTTTACGTATCCAAAGATAGCATAAAATTGCTTTTTTTAAGACTTCAGTTTCGGCAAATTTCCTTGAGAAGTGCCAACCCATTAACGTCCCTCCCCCCCCCCCCCCCAAAAAAAAAAGGCATAAAACTGATTTTAATTTTGTAAAAAAAAAAAAAAATGAGGAAGCTCAAAGCGTCCCTTCTATAAGCGTTTCCAAAAATTGTTTTAAAATCCTAGTTTTGACTTCATTTTTCGAATTTTTCGGTGGGGCTCTGAATTTCTTTTTTTTCTTCTGCAAGATAAATATGAAGGACAAAAAATAATTTTATTATCTTTATTAAAATCTTATTAAAACACATTTGACTCTTTAATGTAATTAACTATTTTCCATCAAAAGGGCGACAAGATGAGGAACCGCCCCGGGCGGCAGAAAGAGTTGCTACCCCACCCCCTCCTCCTTGGTACGAGTGGCAACACGGCAGCAATATATAATTTCGCATCATTTTTAAGATCAAATACACCCTCTTACAACTCAATTAGCCTCTTTCATAGAAAAAAATAGAAAGAAAGAAAAGCTCTTTACAAGTAGCATCCACCTTGAAGTAAGCTGCAACAAAAATAACGCAGTCAACACAAGCTCAGCTATTATATTTCAAGTGAGTTCAGTGGATATTGTAGCGGAAAGAGTTTCCTTATGTTTCCTGAAATCAATCTATTGTTTGAGGCCACCTTCCGACCTTCAAACATTTCTAATCGATGTTAAGGTCACCGAGAAATCATTACTTTTATTTGACGCATGAAAAAAAAATGTACTTCTTGGTGGAATAGCCAAGAGGAAAAAACTACTTCTAGTACAGCGTTTTCTATGTGAAAAATTCTTATACATGTAAGGAGAAATTGTTCTGCAGTGGCAAAAAGTGTTCACTCGTCAAAATACTAGGAAGGGTTGTAGTTTTCTTAACTTAAAGATGAGTGACGAAAATTTTGATATAAGTTCCTGAAGTGATACAAAAACACACAAGAAAAAGAAAAGAAATAGAAAGAAGACATATGATATTTACAATACCTCATTTTACTCAAATGACAGGAATTTTAGATGGAAACATTACAAGTGGAAGAAAAAAGTGATTGATCACTTATGCCTCAATGTTCGATTTTTCAATCAAGCATTGAAAAATGTAATGTTTTGTAACTTCTACGGCTCGGATGAGCCCTTACACTTACGGTATAGGGATGACGCAAGCAAATAAATTTAAAAAAAATTTTATTCCTTATACGTTAATATTTACACGGTTTTTTTTTTTTTTTTTTTTTTTTTGTGTGTTTTTATCGTGTTGTAAAAATCCTCACAAGTTAATTCGATAGTAATTTTACTTGTCAAAGCAACAAATGACAAAGAAATTATTCTAAATAATCCTTCACAGTTTCATTTTTGGACTTTTTTAGCCATCTGAAAATTTATCTTTTACCAAGTAAACAGGACGGGACACTGGGATTTTGTTTGAAAACCGGGACGTCTGGCAAGTCTACGAGCTTTGGTTTTACGAGAACTGGAATTTAGCGAGGAACACAAAACGTTTTGGTTGGTACAATGTAAAGTCTATGGGAACATAATTCACTTTTCCTGCAAACCTTAAAGCGAGCAATATTGTTTAATATATAAAGTTTCTGTTGATCTTCACCTCAGAAAAGATTATCAAATAACTTTAAAAATTCCATTAACATTTTGAACTCAACCAAAAGTCCACTGTTGTGGTGTTAGAATTTCTTAGAAATCTTTAAAATGATGCGATATTTTACTTTTCTGCTACAATAGCATGTATGATACCACGTGATTCATATATGATACAAACATGGGTACATGTTTGAGACACCACATGAATTTCGAACCACTCTATAGCAACATGCCTTGTCGGTTTGAAGTGTTCCACTATTTAAATCTCAAAACTAGTTATTGACATTAGCTCTAGATGTTTCGTTTAGACTTCTGAATTCGCATACAGCTTCACGATATAAAGTATATTCTACAAAAAGCCGTCAGTCATCTTAAAACTTCAAACCGTGAGTGAAGAGCTAAATTTGATTGTTTTTTGATCAATGCCTAATAAGGAGAATCGAAAAAAAAAATCAGAACTTCAAATAGGCAGGGTGAGAAAAGTTCTCCACTAGCACTGAGTAATTACATGTGACATGTCAAGTTGGTCAGATACAGATAAAACCTTCTTGCTTCGCAAGGCGGTCAAGTTCGAAAATTAAGCCCATGAATACATCGTTTTCCCTTTACGAATACATTATTTTTTAAAAACTTTTCAAAGTAAAATTTTCATGCGCCGCATAGCGGTCGGAATTCGCAAATCGAGGCTTAAAATAGTAGCTTTTCATCACGAAATGAAAAAACGTTTGAAATCGACCACGGGTTAAAAAGTTGCTTCATACCATTAAAACAATTCATACCCGCCACAGAACGCAATTGATCATGTGATTCGCTATTTACCAATCTCATTTTCATTAAAATCAGATATGTTAAGCCAGAGCAAAGTGATATTATTAAACAATCTTTATTACTCAACCAGAAAGTCGCCCGTCAAGGTATGATGGGTGAAAATTGCTTCCCTTCTACATTTTAAAGTTAGCCATTGCCGTTTGGGAATATTTCGATAGTTTTGAAATTTTAGCCCTAACTCCAGTGGATTAACCCTAAACTCCAGTAGATAGCGTTTTAAAGTTGACTGCTTTTTCGTTTTCTTCGTTCCCCTAAAATGACAAAGTCTTATCCTTCATAGTTGTCCACTTTTTCATTTCTTCATACCCCTGAAATGACAGTTTTACCAGTAAAACAGTTTAGCTATCGGATCGAGTTCAGCCTTGTCACGACAAAGCCTTTTCCTGCATGTTAAACATTACCAAAACATATTATCAAATTATCATGCCGTGGTGCGAGTTTCATTGTTGAAACACGCGGGTTACTCGATCATCGGCTATTATTTATCTGAGGATTTAAAAATAAATAAAAAGGCTTCTTCACACATCAAAATAATATGTTACTAGCAATGATTGGAGATGAAAGATATCACGTACGGCAACTGTCCCTAAGAAGAATAATGGAGGCAAGAGACCTAACAAAATCCTTACAGTCTGCGAGAAAATTTGTTATTCCGGCCCTCAACTTTGATGCAAATGACTACGCAAACCTTGTTAACAGGCAAGAAATTGAAAAACATGAGCCACCTATTACGAAAAACGTTGCAGATTCGGAAATTTTAAATGCAATATCGGAGCAGGAATGCAGGCTTTTATTTCCATTCCTAACTTTCCATGACATACTCAAGTTACAAAGCGCTATGTTTAAATAGTAACAGAATACAGCAAGTAAAGTCTGAGGAGGGGAACAACAACATTGCATCATTTTAGCCAAGATTCAGTCACGAGAAAAGATGAATATTTTCAATATGAAATCAAAGTTCTCTGTTTAATTTACCCAAGATTTTCTGTTTGAATCTGTGTAGGTCACACTCTCTCCCTTTTTACTTCCTTTTACAAAAAAGGAAGTATTGTATTCGCAAAAAAAATTTCACTCAAAAATCGGCCTTAATTTCCACTTTTCTCACCCCCCCCCCCCCCCCCCCCCCCCCCCCCCCCCCCGTAATGAATGTTGAGTTTTTTTTTTAGACCCGATCACACGTGGATATATGCCTAGGAACGTACAGACACCCGAAATATCCATTTTGACGAACCCCAAGTTAATTGCAACGAATTTTCTCGTGATGTCCGTATGTATGTGCGTATGTATCTCGCATAACTCAAAAACGGTATGTCGTAGAAAGTTGAAATTTGGTACGTAGACTCCTAGTGGGGTCTAGTTGTGCACCTTTCCTTTTGGTTGCATTCGGATGTTCCTAAGGGGGTCTTTTGCCCCTTTTTAGGGGGAAATCATTGTTGATTTCGGATTTTTTTTTTAAATTTGGTTTCAATTTTGACCACTATTGGTGATATTTAGAGAGTAAACAATTGAATCACATTAAAATTGCCAATAATGGGGAAATTACATTAAATTGGAGTAAAAGGAAGTCATGTGATGCACACATCAGCTCGTTTTTTTTTTTTTTTTTTAATTTTATTTTACTGAACAGAGATTAATTTACAAAATGTTCTTAACTGAAATAATGCAAAGAAATATTTTTTTTGGGGGGGGATCATACCTGTACTTGTATTTACCTGAAATCTAATTATAACAAATCATAACTTTTATATGTATATTTTAGAATGTGATTTGTCTTGCATTCAAAATTTTCGCATATGTATAACAAAAAAAAAGCCCTTTCTAAAATACTAGGTATTTTTTTCTCATTTCGGTTTCAGTTTAAAGAACGTGATTAATGGCAACTTTTCTACCCGTGGTCGATTTAAGAAGTTACAAAAATTAATGATCTCGTGAAGAAAAAATATTTGTTTTTTTTTGTTCAATGTGCGAATTTCGATCGCCAAGCGGCGTATGAAGATTTTATTGGACTGTGATGTTATTCACCTTATTTGGGTACCTTTTTTCACCCGACCGCCTTGCGAGCATGAAGATTTTATCTGACCAATTTGAAATTTCACATGTAATTGTTTAGTCCTAGTGGACAACTTTTCTCACCCCTGGCCGATTTGAAATACCGAAAACTTATTTTTTCGATCCACCCTAATGCCCTAGCATGATCACTAAGTTTCTAAGATCTTAGCCGCATAAATTTTCCTGAGTTTTTTGAGGTTCCCAAGCTGATGAGGCGTCTGGTACATCACAAAACTGACCTTCTTCCAGTCAGTCATTGTCCATTGTCTAGTGGACTTACTCTTTGTATCAAATTTCCAGAAACCGTAGTTATCGACCATAGATGTTACGATAAAAAACAACAAGATGTAAGCATTCAAAATTAACTTCCCTTTTCCAAGTACCGTAAACACAGGCTACTTAGGCCCACATTTTAGACCTTTTCTCATCTTTTCTCAATAATTTTGCCACTATTCATCTTTCAAAGCTGTGGGATATTTTTTTTTTTCACATATAAAGTTCTCGTGTCAATTTTTGAATTACAAGTAGTTATTAAGTTTCAAAGTATTATTATCCTTTTTAATTGCTTTTAATTTGAGTTTGCGTTTGAGTTACTTTGGCACAAAGTGGTTTTGCCTGTTTAAAACCATTAGTCTAAGAAATACGTGTGATCATACGAAAAATTATTTATTTGAAAGAAAACTACATTTTTTTTAGAAGAAGTTTGAGCCTCACACTGGGGCGTGCGCAGAAATTTTGGGGCCCGTCACAAATGACTTTTCCGCCCCCGCCCCCTTCAATATTGTTTACCCCTATATTTCACCCTTAGTTTTAAAAATATCGGGCCTTCTTCAGACTCGGGTCAACAGGTGTCTCTTCTCTCCGCCCCCCACACTTGTGCAAGCCCCTGGTCACACATATTTAGAATTTTTTTTTTAATTTAAATGTGTGATGTGCATACCTAGTTACTGTCCTGGAAATTTCCGACGGTCTTCTTTTCATTAGTTTTAGAGGTTGAACAATTATATTAATAGAACACCGTTCGTAAAACAAAGGGTCCTAAATTATCGGACACTTCCAAAACTTGCGTTCTATGTGTCAACATTAACGCAACACGTTCCAGTTGACATTAGCTCCTTCTTCTGTCACATCAACAGCTATCCCTGGAAACCTGAACCCATTCCATTCTACAACTACAAAATACCGCAAACTTTCTAACAAATTTAACAAAATGTGTAAGTAGATGCAACTAGGTCAACTTTTTCTAAACCTCCTACAACTTTTAATTCCTCTTCATCTTCCAAAATAAGTCATGTAACAGAGCTGGAAAGAATTGAGTCTGTACTAGAGATGAGACGGATTCAGCCCGGGCTCGAAGCAAGCTCTAGAACTGAAAATAGGTTTTGGGATCGGGCTTAAGCACAGATATTCAATCGCCAAACTCCGTACAAATTCAAAGTAAATAGACATTTTCATCTGTGAGAAAATGAAAAAAACATTTAAATCAGTTCAATCAATGTCAAATTTACCCCCCTCCCCCAAAAAAATAAATTAACGCTTATTTATGGTTTTTTTTTTTTTTTTTTTTTTTTTTTTTTTTTTTTTTTTGCGATTACTATTGCAATATGTCATAGAGTAATGCATTTGAAGTGAAGCATTTTAAGACAATTAAGAAACTTCTGTTAATGAAGAACATTTTACGTAACATTTTTCATTAACAGAGAGATCAAGTCAGACTGTAGAAGACTCAGTTTTTGATACAAGAAAGTTTCCTTCGGGCTCGGATTTTGGTCCGTGACCATATCACCCGGGCTCGGGCGGGCTCGGTTACCAATTTTCGGGCTCGGGCGGGCCCGGGCTCTCAAAAATGAGCTCGAACTCATCTTTAGTCTGCACTTATTCTCTTTATCCGTTGCTGAGAATTCCAGTTTTATTCTTTTGTTTTTCTTGTTTAGACTTTAACTTTTAGCTTTTCTTTTCTTTTCCGAATCTCTCTGACGGATTTTTTCAAAATTTTATGCAGGGCGAAAGTAGGTCGTAAGTTTTAGGTTAGGTGCTATGTTGTTATAGGGAAATTTTGAAATAAAAACCTTAACAGAAATGAGAAGTATAACTATACTACTACTTACTACATAAAGTATTAAATAGTGCTCATAAATAGGTACTTAACAAATTCTTAGCTGATACAAAACTGTTTCTACATGTAAAAGCTTGGGAGGCAATAAAGATACAAAGAACGCAGAACTACTAGAGTTGCTTCTTGAGCGGAGCTGTCGAACTGCTTGGTATACATTACTAAGTGCTTGGGGCTACTTTCTAGTGGAATCTGTCAAAATATGTTTAAAAATTGCTTCCTGTAGGTTGACAGAGAACGTTCGATCTTTTTCTCAATTTGGGCCAAACAAGGACCCTAGGGCTAAAGTAGCCCAAATTCACGGTATAATAATAAATTTCATTCTTTATAAAAATATTTTATGTGGTACTAATAATTAGTTTTATTCGAACTATAAATGTTATAGTCGATCTATTAAACACTATTTCTGAAAAAGAAAATAAAAATTTTTCTTGAGAAGACAGGGAAAGGAACTTCCAATAACTCGAAATGCCGATCACTCTCAGGTTTTAGCCGGTCCCTTGAGACTACGATTATCGAGAGTTGATTGCATAGTAATGTATTGGGGGGGGGGGGGGGGGTCATGGCGCAAACTGCATTTTGAAATTTTTAAGCCGGTGTTTTTCAGGGTATTTTTTTCCCCTCTCTTTTCTGTGGAGAATAATATTCTTGTAGGTTTCTATAGTACCGGGAGGCGGGGCCTCCCTCTTTGGGATATGAGCACCCCAAATACACCAATATCTACATACCATTTCACATTTTGTTCCATTATACTGGATATTATACGTGCAGTAAACTTAAAATAATGGAGTTGTTTCCATCAGTCAAAAGTACTACTTTAAGTCGCTGAAATTGATAGACTTGATTCGGATGTTGTTCGGAGCAGGCGGGCCAAAATTTTTTTTTATTTTCTCAACAGGTGGTTTTTTTTTTTAATCTAACTTTTTTAAATGTCCGATTTTTGAAACAAGGCGTGGTGGTATGACGTCACAAGGGTTTGGCGCGCTGCTCCATTGCCGCGTTAAATGTTTACACTTTGCTGTCAATCGCGTAACCAGGTTATGATAATTTGTGTTGTGCGCTATTGGCATCAGTGAATGGCATTTCATCACTTATGATGTCATGTGCAGAAGCGTAAAAAATGAATTTCAATCTGCGCACCGATTAAAATAATTGTTAAAAAATATTAAACTTTGTCAAATTACTTTAAAAAAAATGGTTAAATCCTATGTTATACGCATGCTCTTTCAGAAAAAAAAAACTTAAAATTTCGGAAACAACCCCATTGAAACAAAAGTAAAAAACTCAGACAGCGGTTCAGCACTTTTACTGTTTGGTATTTTATCCCCCCTCCGAATCAATATCTTTTAGCAGAACAACCAGCATTTTTGCATCCGCATTTTAATGTATTTGTGTTTTCCAGCGACAAAGTGTCATTAACCGAGCCAACGTAGAAACGGAAAAAAATCGAAAACAGAAATCACGTAAGGACAGACGCAGGCGCCAAGAGGTCCTAGGAAAATTTATGACCATTACCTTTATCGATTGCTGCCATTCCACGGTCATAAAACTTTCGGCATAAATCGAGATACTGAATGAATGGGCGCAAAACTGCGAGAAAACTTGCCATTGTGCGATAGGATCGGTGTCTGACAAGATGCTGAAGCGACAGTTTTTGTAATATCATTATCGGCTGAGGAACAGAAATGCCTTGTTGAGCAAACATAGACACGTAATATTGAATCAAAATTTCACAAAACGTTCTGGGGGACCCATTACAATACTCGAAAATGACAACAAAATTTTTAAAAACATACAAACATAGAAAAACACTTTTCAGTATTACTCAAAATGTTAAATAAAAGTAACATTTTATTTACATTTTCTGCAAAAATATCATTTGAATGCAGAAAATGCTTTAAATGAAAATTTAAACAATAAATTTTTTTTATAAAAAAAACATGATTCTGTTTTACTTAGATATTACATTTTAATGAAGACATAGTTGATAGACTTTGATTTCTACAGTTCTCAAAGCATCAACCCTAGTTTCAAACCACTGCGATAGTCGAAAAAATCTTTGCTTAGACTTTCTGTTTAATTAAAAGGTCTTCAGTTATCAATTGGTTACTCATTGTTTGTCATCTTTGAAAAGTTTTCGCTGAAAATGTCGCATATAGTTTTTGTTGATTATGATGCAAAATTAAACGCCAAAAATGTTGTTAGTGTAAACTGTAAAGCAATAACTAACGACGACAACATTTCGCGGCTATCCCGATAAATGTGAACAGGACCGACGAGAGGCCATGTCAGCCTAGTCGAAAACCAGGTGCCAGGCTCTTGAAGGGGCCCGGTTCGGAATCGTAGTAGTATACATTTTATAAGTCTTATGGGCGGAGGGGGGCCGGTGACCAAACGGACAAGAGGCCTGCCGTGGCTCTCGGCGGCCCTGAATGTGAAGTCAAAGTAACTCTTCGTATGACATCCGCACGAAGCAGCTGAGAGTCTCACTGCTATACAATATCCATTGGACTCGATGAAGCTTAATGCAATGCTTCTTTATGTGGCAAAAATCATTTCTGCATTAATTTTAGTTTTTTACTAATTCCTTACCAAAAAAAAAAATGACAATTTTCGCTTCTCAAGAATAATAATTATTGTTCTCAATAACCACACACCGAAGTTAGTTCACTCTTAGCAATTTTCTTCCCAAAGACAATAAAGACGCCTGTTTAAGAGACGATACTCTTCATAAAAAAAATCGTCAAATTAATGATATCATTTAAACTTAGAAAGTCCTCAACTGCAAGACAAATCAAAGACAATGTTAAAGTTTCAAAATTAGATTAAATTAAATTTCTGGCTATCATTTCAAGCATTTCGAAAGTGCGCTTATGCCTCCCCCCCCCCCCTAATTCATCAATATTTGGCACACATTCCATTTAAAATATAATCAAGTCAACACGTCGATTAATAGCGGCCTGCCTTGTCTAGTGGTCAGAGATGTCTGACTGCGACAGGAAGGTCCGGGTTCGAATCCCGGCTCGGGCATGGATGTACTTTCTCTCTCCTGTCCTTTTCCTTCCTTTGTGTGAAGGTGTTGTTATGCTGTGAATGGTTGCCTACCCTATAAACGGGTCCTTATGGCATGTGTGTACTGTAGAAGTCGGACTTCACACCAAATTACGGCACAGTTGGAAAAGTGAAGCAGCGCATCCCAAATTGCCAACCTAGCTGGCACACGACAACAACAACACGTCGATTAATGAAAAGAACACTTTAATAATTTCAATGTTACACGACTCGAAGACATTTTACAAGATTTTTTGTTTTGCTTCAATAAGTATTCAAAATTAATGTTTCCTTTAAACGTGCTGTTAAAGCACATATTATTAGAAGCTTAAGCGAAATTTTACAAGTTTTTTATCCCTGTCTAAAAATATTTGCAAAACAACTATCCCCCCCCCCCCTCCTTTGTGACATGTCTAGTTTGCTCCAGTTTATCAATATCGTTATTATTTAAGGCAACACAAACAAGGGGGAACTAATAGCTTGCATCATCTGGAAAGGCTCAACTTTTCAAATTCTGTGCCAAGAACTTTTTAAATAATTTTCAGCATTTGGCATATATTATCCAGAGACCAGTCTCTGACTGTGAGAAGCGTCAATATTTAGAGAAAATAACTATACGCATTTCTTGACAGAGTCGCCGAAATGGAGTAAGGCGAGGAAAAACAATCGGGGCTTGCTTTCAGGGCCGCCCTGACGAGAGATCAAAGAAGACCACTGTAACAGTAACCTTAAAAAATTTCCTCTTTAGGCAAATTTAGAGACGACATTGGAACATTTAAGACTCTCTTTTTTAAAAAAAAAAACTTTTAAAATTGTTTTTAATAATGACTTATGTTCCTTCTCAAGATATTATGTATAATAATATGTGTACATGCTCATAGTTTACCATTCGGTAAAACTGGCAGTTCATTCGAGCAAATTGAGAATTTTCATCCTCCCAAAAATTTTAGCACGGGGTGGCCCCTGCCTGCGCTTAGTGGGGGCGATTAACTAAGAAAACACATTCTATATACCTTTTCATACCATGCTAATCGGGAAATCATTGAGATTTAAAATTTTAAAATCAACAGCACAAGATTGCTATGGGAATCCAGGGGTGCCCACCTGGGGAGGGGCATGGCGCAGACTGCTCCATTGAAATTTTTAGGGGTTTGTTTTAAGAGGTACTTTTCTCATTTTTGTGCGGGGGGGGGGCTCTTGCTTTTTGGGGGGGTTTCGTGATATTAAGGAGGTGTGCCCTTGCCCTTAGGGGTGGGATTCTCTATATACGTATTTCTCTTTACATTCGTGTACCTTTTTTTGTAAAATGTGCAGTAGTTTCGAAGATATGATTGCTCACCCTGAATAACTCGTAGGTGTCAAACTTTGCTTTTGTTTCCACACTACACTATTAATGCTCGGTGACTAACGCTATTTGGTGAGAAGTTTCGACATGAAATATCGCATGAGATAAGCGTAAGTGCATATTTGCGTAGAATTTACGTTCGCAACAAGATTTCCGAACCGTCAAAATAAGAGTAACATTAGCTTCATTCGATTACGAAAGTGAAAAAAAACTGATGACTCATTTTCAAATGTTACTCACTTTCAAGAACAATAGCAAAATTAGTGAAATCTAACACTGCAAAAAGTGACAGAGACAGAAGGAACAGTGCAAGAACTTGTGAAAATCGATACAAGAACACAACTTACGTAATTTAAACGGTACGAGTAGAAACGATCAAATACTATAAAAAGCCGACGAATTGCGAAACGTTCTTTCTTGTTTGTGTGCACTTGAACACTTTTGTGTAGTTTTTTACACTACCACAACATAAACATTAATACTCATAGGCAGATAGGCACCAACTTTAAAGATCATAATAAGGCACATTTTCTGTTCGCCAGTTGCAAGTAGAAGTAAATTTATTAATTGCGTTTCGTACAAAATTCGTGCTTTAATATATTTGATGGCAAAACTATGACATTTTTTACGACATGATAAATTTAAATTTTAAAAATTAATACTGTTTGCCTGAAATAGAAGTATTAGAAAAATAAACTCGTAAAAAAAATAAAGGCTTGTATTCTCTTTAACTTTTTAACAGAAAAAAAAATCTATCGTTTCCTAAGGAGTTTCAAATTTCCCAGACTTTCCAGGTTATTCAGAAGTGTAGATGACACCTTAAACAAAATACCTAGACATAAGACTTTCGCAAAGTAATACTACAACAAGGGCAACATGGTGAGTTGTTCTATAAAACGGAACTTACCACACAGAAGAACGACAGGTAGGAATATTCTGAACAAGCAGAATATTGCCACCTTCTTCACATCCATGCCCTTTGGCTCAGGGACTGCCTACTACCTCGTTCGCCTGTTCATTCTGTAGTTACTGAAAGGAAGAAAAAAATGTTAAAAGATGCGTTTAAAAATTGAAAATTTATGCTAGATAATATATAAAATGAGTTCAGTAACGCAGCTGGAAAAAAAAACCAAATCTTTCTTAAAACCTTGTGGGCATTTGGAGCATAGTGATCTGCAAAATATATGTCGAATTTAAAAAAAAAAAAAAAAAATGGTGGAATTCCAATTATCCGAACTCCGACTTTCCAAATCGCTGATTATCCGAATCACTTCATAATTTCGGGGGGGGGGGGAGAATAATTAGACGGAAACGTACTGCTATTCGCTATGTAGGAGCAGCGCAAACAATATAGGGGTGATAAATGACTGTTTCTCTGTGAAATTCTATTATTGGTTTCTAATGTATAGCATTTGTACGTACGCTTGACATGTTTAAGTATAGCATTTCATTGAATTCACTAATTAAAGGATTATTTCCTTTGAAAAAAGTTTTTCCGCCCATTTTCTACTTACATACAATAATTAATTAAAGTGGAAACCTTTTTTCGGAAAAAATCCAACTATCCGAGTTTTCGATTATCCGATTGGAGGCCAGGTTCCAAATTGATTCGGAAAGTTGGAGTTCTACTGCACATAAAACAAAATGCGGAAATTTTGAAAGAAAAAAGTTATCCAAAAACATCTAGGCTTGAAACTCGAATGCTCAAAATCAAGATGATTTGGAATTTGGGAGCCTGCAAACCGTCCCCAAATTCATGTTATATGCCTCAGGATTATTGGCATTCGTCCTTTGACGAATCCACTTCAAAATCGATTAAACACTGAAGAAGCGAGAGCTGTCGTTCTCATGCGCTAGCGAAACAAGTTTTTTCGTGAAGCATTGGTGTTCGTTAACAATGAAAAATGAATTTTAACTGCAAATTCGCGTCAAACCTCGGGTTCATGGGCATATTGCGGAAGTCTTAGTTTGGGGATGGCGTTTACCGCTCTCCCAATCTCCTGCGAATTTTGAGTACCAACTCTGAGTGCCAACAATGCAGAGGCGCACTATGTGTATCTACTGTCCACCATTTAGTGACAGTACGTCGCATGAACTAATAGGCAATTACAAGTTTCCATGATACTATCAATCGTAAAATACACAACAAAATGAGAGAAAATCGAGAAACTGATGTGCCGGCAGGCAATGGTGTCCAACCTACGGCCCGTGGGTCTCATACGCCCCACGAAGCTGAAACACGTGATCGTTTTGTTAAAAAACTAAAACTGTTACTCACATTGCTAGAAATTTGGAGTCAACTACTAAGAAAGTGGTTTTTGGAAAACAAAAGCTAACTTCACATCAATAAAATAAGCATCAATAATGATAGCAAGAATTTTTGGTTCGTAATTTTATTTCGTTTTTCATGCTTTCCCATATTATTTAGAACAATTTTAAACATTTAAAAATTTTATACATGTGAGAGCCTGCGATAACCACCTTAATATAAAGTGCGGCCCTATGGTTTAAAAAAGGTTGATGGGGATCACTGTTCTTAGGGAAAATTTCCGGGACGGTCGAATATTTTCTTTTTCCACACAGTCGGACAAGACGAGAGGCCATGTTAGCCTAGTCGGAACCTAGGGGCAAAGGCCTTGGATATGCCCGGCGACACTGATGCAAAAAGAGAAAGAAAGAAAAGAAAGAAAAAAAAGAAAGGAAGGCAAAGAAAGGAAAAGAAAGGAAGAAAGAAAAAAAAAGGGAGGAGGCTCCGAATAAGCGGAAACGCAATGATAAAGTAAAATTTACTCTTTGGTATTTACTGATGTGGTACTTACAATACAGTTAATCATTTTTAAGTAAGCAGTGTTTGGGGGTTTTTTTTTTATTCTTTTCTCTTTTCCCCCACTTTTTCTCTTCTTTTCTTCTTCTTTCCCCCGTTTTTCTCTTCTTTTCTCTTTTTTTTTGGGGGGGGGGGGGTCGACGACAAAACTGACAAGGGCCCACCTTGGCTCTCTGCGGCCCTGCATACAGTAATTATTGTGAGAAGCAAAAAAAAAAAAATGTGTCGTAAAGACACACGATAGAAGTAAAACTTTTATATTTCCTTTTTTGGTGTGTATGTTCTGAACTGTCACTTTACCCGCACTTTATCTCTCACGCAACGACGTTCTTGTTCTTTCTGCCCCTGCCTTAGACATTTTCACAAAAAAATTGCATATTTTTGTGAAGAAAATAGACTATAAACTACGAGAAAACAAAACAACACTCGAAATTCGCTCCCTAATTGTTCCCCCCCCCCCCCTAAAAACAATAAAATATAATGGCCATTTTAAAGTTAATTTAGTTCATAAAAGTTAAACTAATTTCAAGGCTGAAATTAAGCACTATGGATTACGCTTTTAAACCGATGACTTGACTTGAATATAAGAAATCTTCTAAAACCTGCATTATTAAAAAAGTTTAAACTGCCCAAAATCCACAAATAAATGTTTGCTTCAGTTCAGCCTTGAAATCAGAGCGCAATTGTTTAATTCGCTTCTTTATTCACAAATACTGGCAACGCGGTTGAGAAGAAGCGAAGAGTAATATTTAATTTGGTTCTTTATTATCATATACTGACAATGTTGTTGACAGCAAAGCGTACGCATTCAACGCGCCAAAGTACATCACTTCTGACATCATAAAGACCACGAATTTTTTTTTTCAAAATCGGATATTTTAAAAAAATAAAAAACAAAACGGTTAGGAAAATAAAAGTTTTTCTGGCTCCATGTTATTATGACTTTTTTTTTTTTTTTTGCTTATGCTATCAATTTCAGTGACTATAAGTAGCACTTTTGGCTGAACGAAACACCCCCATTACTATCATTTTTCATTGTTTTTGGCAACAATCAAAAAACAACCACATCACTTCTGTCACACATAACAAGGTTGCGGATCAGAATTTCAAAGCCCTCGCATAAAAAGCTTCACTTCAATAATAACAATAATTATACGTCCACATTCTACTGTTCCGTAACAGTTACGTCACTAAAACTAATAAGTCAATTACGAGTTTCCATAACGATATCAATCGTAAAATCGACAAAGATAGCGGCAAAGTACGTGGTGGAACTGTTATTTATAGATCCATTGAAAATTTTTGTTTCGTCACTAATCAGCCAACCATATCACTGGGATACAGTGTTGTGGACGCAATGGTCAACGGATCAACGTTACGTAAAAAATATTTGATTCGATATTTGTTTTCGGAAGAGATAGAAAATATTTCTGGAGATGGTATAGGAAGAGGCGTTCCAATTGCGGCTAAACTTTATTTAGAGGTCTTATTATTTTTCTTTTTATAAATCATAAATAGGCCATTCCACGGGCGGGACAATCTAACTCGATGATTTCACCAACATTTTGTTTCAGATCTTAATATTTTAATTAAACAGGAGTAAGCACGTTTCTTAGTCTTTACTTTTGAGACAAAGATACTCCTGGTGCAGTTATCTTTTTCTAGGAGACTCCATCCCCTGCTCGTTAACGCTCACCAACCCCCCAAGAATGCTTCGCAATCTCATTTGATTCGCAAAGATTTAAATTGTCAATGAGAAAGAATCAGGACGCGTTATAAGTTCCCGTTTGGAATAAAGAGCACCACTTTCCCGGGTTTTTAACAAACTTGTTCTATCTCGCACAGCTGTAGGTGCTAAGGGGATTCTGAGCATTGCAAAACGGTAGTTTTGTACGTTTGAAAAGTCGCTTTCAAATACTCTTTTACGTAATAATGTATTGTTACAAATTCTGTAAATAGTAATTATTGTAGTAACGTAACCTGTAAATAGTTTCCCGTAATGAATATACAACCCCTTTTCATTCGGCTAAAGTATACGACCCCCCTATTTCTTTTTTTGTTCATTGATAAAATTTGATAACGGTCTACTATTTTTCAGAAGCGTTTGGAATATTTGAGAGATTTCTTTCGGTGTGTATATAAGCCGTTAGCGATGGATAAAAAGTGAGTTTCGATTGAGATTTCGAACTGAGAGCGTATTTGCTCTATTTATTGCGAGGCATTTTGCTGTGTTGTTTTCGTATTTGGAAGTAAATACGTGTGTAAACGTTGAGTTTACGGTGTTGTGTGATAATTGCTTAATTGCTGATGAATAATTTAGCAGTTGTTAACGATTTCTCCTGTACATAGTGTAAATAAAGCTCCTGTGTTTTTATCAAGAACTGTGTCTTCATTTCAAGAAAGTGGAAGTCGCACCGGATCCGTTACAATTGGCGCCCAACGTGGGGCGACTTCAGGACTTTCTTGGAGTAAGTGTGACTTTGGACATTATTTTTATAAAGACTGTTTGAATTTATAGACTTTTTTTATAGTGATTACTCGCGCAATGGATGAACAATTAAAACAACTTCTTGCCGCAATCACCTCTGTGAAGAATGATAGGGCGGCTAATCAAGAGCAATTGAAAAATGATATGGCGGCTAATCAAGACCAATTAAAAAGTGATTTGACTGCAAGTTTTACTGCAAATCAAAAACAATTAAAAAATGAATTAGCGACTAACCAAGAACAGTTAAATAGTGATTTAACTACTAAAATTACTACAAGTCAAGATGAAATGAAAAGTGACTTAACGTCGATGAAAACCATGATGGAGAATCAACTAACCGCCATGGCAGATAAAGTCGATGCTCTGGAAGAAAAATTTGATACTGTAGAAGAGCGCATCGCCAATGTGGAAAATAAGTGTGGAAGAAGAAGACAAGAAATTTACTTCATTTAAGGAAGAAATAATTAAGGACATGGAAAGGAGATTGTTGACCGCGGAAAGCAGCTCTGTACAGTTTGGCGCTCCCACATCGGTTGCTCGACCGTCCATTAAACTTGCCACATTCGATGGGAAAACTTCGTGGCAGGTTTACAAAACTCAATTCATGATAGTGGCGGAAGCGAACGGATGGGACTCTGCTATCAAGGCCTGCCATCTTGCAGCATCCCTGAGAGGTGACGCAGCGGACATTCTTCAGACCCTTCCGGACAGCCAGCGTCTGGATTTCGCCGCCCTCACAGCTGCGTTGGAGCTTCGCTTCGGTGAGAAGTGCAAGAAAGATTTCAGCCGACTCCAGTTGAAGTCCCGTTTCCAGAAAACCGGGGAAACCCTGCAAGAGCTAGCGGCGGACGTCGAGAGACTGTCGCATCTTGCTTTTTGCGACTGTCCTGCGGATGTTCGAGACAACCTGGCACTCAACTACTTCATCGACGGAGTTCGGAATCCTGAGATCCAGAAGGCCCTCCGGATGGCGAATGTAAACGACCTGAAATCCGCTTTGGTATATGCGATGAGATACGAGGCCGCCCAAGAAGGAACCCGTGTGGATCGCCATTTAATCCGGACTCAGGAAGCTGATGAGTCTGATTCCAGGTCGTCCCACCTCGCTGAACTTGAGAGACAACTCGGTGACTTGCCAAGACATATGAGCAGCATAACAGCCCAAAAGAAACAAGAGCAGAAGTGCTGGAAATGAGGTAGTGAAGGACACCTGCGAAGGAGTTGTCCGGTTCGCCAAGCTACGCGAGGGAAGGAAATCAACACCACTAGAGCTCTGCAGATTTCCTCTTCTAGCAGTGGCAGTGATGGACTTTTCATTTACGCACATGTAAATGGGAATCCTTGCAAACTGATTGTCGACACTGGAGCCAATGTGACAATCGTTAGGACAGATGTGGCTCGTGAATTTGGATTGAAACTGTTGTGGACATCGCCACGCGTAAGTCTCCAGACTGTGACAGGTGACAAAATCGAGATTGAAGGCAAAGTGGACTTGGAAATAGTGTTTGGGAATGCCACCTACCATCATACGGCATTCGTCGCGGATATCACGGACCCCTTCATTCTCGGGAAGGACTTTTTAAAGAAATACGACTTCACCCTGGATTTCAACACTAATGAACTGCACTCGATGAGAGAAGACATAGCCATCTTCAACGCAGAAAATGATGTAAAATCAGTTCATCAAATAATAGCCCAAACAGATTTATCGATTCCCTCAAGGTCAGAATCATTAATACCTGGCTGCATTGAAGAAATCAATAGTTTTCGATTTGGACTCATTGAATACCCCAACTTAAGCGATAACCCAAAAGGAGTGCTGGTAGCATCTACGCTTGTGGACCTTTCTAAGGATGTAATTCCTGTGAGAGTTGCCAACGTGAGTGAAAGGCCAAGGAATATCCGGAAAGGCGAAGTATTGGCAACTTGTACTCCCGTAAACTGCATCATTAGAAGAATCAATTCCCCTGAGACTGTGTCTTCTGAGTCCTTGACATCGAAGTTAATTGGGAGTGCACCCTTATCGAAGGATTAAAGAACTGCTGCGGAACAATTGGTGGATGACTTCAAGCATCTGTTTCCATCTACATCGGAGGATGTGGGCCGGACGAATTTAACGCAACATAGGATCTACACTGGAGAACACCCCCCTATTAAACAGCATCCAAGACGACTACCGTTCGCCAAGAAGGAAGAGGTCGAAATCCTCCTGAAAGAGATGAAGGAGAATGATGTAATCGAACCCTCATCCAGTCCTTGGGCCTCTCCCATCGTCTTGGTCCGAAAGAAAGATGGCTCCACTAGATTTTGTGTCGATTACCGACGGCTGAATGAAATCACCAAGAAAGACAGTTACCCTCTTCCACGGATAGACGACACCTGGGACACTCTTTCCGGACACAAGTGGTTTTCGACCCTGGACTTGAAGAGCGGCTACTGGCAGGTTGAGATACACCCTGATGACCGAGAGAAGACAGCGTTTACAACTGGACAAGGCTTATGGCAGTTTAAAGTGATGCCCTTCGGATACTGCAATGCACCAGCTACGTTCGAGCGTCTTATGGAGACAGTGTTAAGAGGACTTTCCTACGAATCCTGTCTGGTCTACTTAGACGATATCATCATCGTGGGACGCAGTTTCGAAGAACATCTGGCAAATCTTAGGAAGGTGCTGCAAAAGCTTAAGGAAGCCAATCTGAAGTTAAGCCCGTCCAAATGCAATTTGTTCCGCCGGGAAGTGAACTACCTTGGTCACATCATCTCTTCCGAAGGTGTACAAACCGATCCAGAAAAGGTATCTGCGGTCAAGAGTTGGAGTCGTCCCGAAAACATCCATCAGCTGCGAAGTTTCCTGGCGCTCTGCACGTACTACAGGAAGTTTGTAAAGGGTTTTTCCAACATTGCACGACCTTTGCATAAGCTGACGGAGAGCAAGCAAAAGTTTGAATGGTCCAAAGAATGCGAAGATGCATTTCTACAACTGAAGGAGGCTTTAACATCAACGCCTATCCTCGCCTATCCTCAGCCTGAAAAATCCTTCATCCTGGACACTGATGCGAGCCACGAGGGCATCGGAGCTGTTTTATCCCAAGAAATTGACGGCAATGAACATGTCATCGCTTACTGGAGCAAATGCTTATCAAAGTCGGAGCGAAATTACTGCGTCACCAGAAAGGAGTTACTGGCTATAGTGAAAGCTGTAGAACACTTCCATCATTACCTCTACGGCCGAAAGTTTCTGCTTCGGACAGATCATGCCTCGTTAACTTGGCTTTTGAACTTCAAGAATCCAGAAGGCCAGATAGCCAGTTGGATACAGCGGCTCCAGGAATATGACATGGAGATCAAGCACCGAAAAGGGTTGTCTCACGGTAATGCAGACGCTTTATCAAGGAGACCCTGTCCTGAGAACTGCAATTATTGTTCCCGAATCGAGAAACAGTATGGAACGACTAGCCCTACTGCCTATCAGGTGACAGTGACTCAAACATCATCAGAACCTGATCCATGGAGTGACGACCAAGTTCGAAAAGATCAACTTGAAGACCCCGACATAAAACCAATTTTGGAGTTCATGGAAAGTGACAGTCGACGCCCTAGCTGGCAGGACGTTTCCATCTTCAGTCCTGCAACAAAAAGATACTGGGCTTTATGGAACTCACTCCATTTACGGAACGGCGTACTGTACCGAAAATGGGAATCTGATGACGGCAAAACATCTAGGTGGCAGTTACTACTTCCACGATCAAGGATTTCAGATGTTCTGAAAGAAATACATAGTAGTGCGACTGGAGGACATTTTGGTGTCTTGAAAACCCTCAATAAAGTTCGGGAGCGCTTCTTCTGGAGCAAGGCGAAGGATAACGTGGAGAAGTGGTGCCATTCTTGTGACGCCTGTGCTGCTCGTAAAGGACCGAAGAAAAGAAGCAGAGGGAAGCTACATCTGTACAACGTTGGAGCTCCTTTCGAACGAATTGGGATCGACATCCTGGGTCCTCTACCAAGAACTGCTGATGGGAACAAATACATTCTTGTTTCCATCAACTATTTCACCAAATGGCCCGAAGCGTATCCCATTCCAGATCAAGAAGCTACCACCGTAGCAGAGACTCTAGTCCAAACTCTGGATCTCGAGATATGGAACACCTTTGCAGATTCATTCCGATCAAGGGAGGAATTTCATCTCTGCTGTGTTTAAGGGCCTATGTCAAATTTTCGGAATTGAGAAAACTAGGACAACACCACTACACCCACAATCGGACGGCATGGTGGAGAGATTTAACCGCACAATCCTGAATAATCTCTCGCTTATGGTATCCAGAAATCAACAGGATTGGGACAAGAAGCTACCTTTCTTCCTGCTGGCCTACTGCAGTGCTGTCCACGAGACTACCGGATATGCCCCATCTCAGATGCTCTTCGGACGAGAGCTTCGGCTACCTTGTGATCTCGTCTTCGGTCGTCCTCCGGGTGCGCCTGCATCGCCTGAGGAGTACATCCAGGATCTCCAGGCCCGGTTGGAAGACTTTCATAACTTCGCACGAGAGCGAATCAACATCGCGGCGGAGACGATGAAGACCCGATACGACACAAGGTCTACTGGACATGAATTCAAAGAAGGCGACAAGGTTTGGTTATGGAATCCCATCCGACGGAAAGGTCTTGCGCCCAAATTGCAGTCGCATTGGGATGGACCCTACAAAGTCCTTAACCGACTGAATGACGTCGTAGTGAGGATCCAAAAATCACCCAATGCAAAACCTAGGGTTGTACATTATGATCGGTTAGCCCCATACTATGGCCATAGTTCATGAGTATTACGTAAACAACCATGGTTGATAACATAAAAGTTGTAGATAATTTTTTTGCTTTTAATGTTTAGTAATATTTCTTGTTATTATTGTGTTTCCTATGCATTATTGGTTATTATTTAATGTGTGTATTTGTGAACTTGTGATAGAACTTTGCACCCTTTCTGGGGATTGTACTGCCCGGGACGTGCAGTCCTTAGGAAGGGGGCAATGTTACAAATTCTGTAAATAGTAATTATTGTAGTAACGTAACCAGCAAATAGTTTCCCGTAATGAATATACAACCCCTTTTCATTCGGCTACAGTATACGACCCCCTATTTCTTTTTTTGTTCATTGATAGAGTTTGATAATGGTCTACTATTTTTCAGAAGCGTTTGGAATATTTGAGAGATTTCTTTCGGTGTGTATATAAGCCGTTAGCGATGGATAAAAAGTGAGTTTCGATTGAGATTTCGAACTGAGAGCGTATTTGCTCTGTTTATTGCGAGGCATTTCGCTGTGTTGTTTTCGTATTTGAAGGTAAATACGTGTGTAAACGTTGAGTTTACGGTGTTGTGTGATAATTGCTTAATTGCTGATGAATAATTTAGCAGTTGTTAACGATTTCTCCTGTACATAGTGTAAATAAAGCTCCTGTGTTTTTATCAAGAACTGTGTCTTCATTTCAAGAAAGTGGAAGTCGCACCGGATCCGTTACAGTATAGTTTACTCTTTAGCTAAGGTCTTGAATTGAGTTGCGTCTAGGATTATCCGTTAAAATAGAAACCCTTGTATCTGCTGCTCTAGTAAATAGAGAAAATGAAACAAGTTTTATTTGATGCTGAAAAAAAATCTCTTTCGAAAGACATTGAATATTAAGGGATATAGGAAATCTTTCATCCTTTTTGTAGGCAATTTAGCTTAAAAAAATTAATTTTAAAACAACGAATTTGAAATTTAAAATACAAAACCCCAGGTGCAAACCCCCGTGGTTCGAAGTAATTATGTACCAAATTTCAAGGACGTAAATGCTATGGGGACTCCTGGATGCAAGCCCGCAACAGACTTCCTGTCACAATTTCTTTGACGTTACTTTTTTTTTTAATATTTTATTTGCATGTGTCACGTGCGGGACATCCAAAGTCAACCTCTCGTAGTTAGCAATATATGCATTACTTAAAATTTTTAATCAATTAATTTAGCAATAACGAAACAAATTGTAGGTTTTGAAAGCTAAGGTTCCAGCATAAAGTCCACGTATCTCATTTGTTGGGGAAAAATAGTTTAAACAGCTTAAAAAAAGGTATGTGTATGGCCATTCCACTGAAAACGGTAATTTTGCCCCCCAAGCGACGCTTCCTAGATTTCATTAAATATAGAGATAATTTTGAAGCAATTTTTCTGCTTTAGAAATCACACATACGTTTGTGATTTCTTCAGCAACAAAATTTTGTTCATTATCCCTTTAAATTATTATTTTTAATGAAATGTATGAAGCGTCACGTGCGGGACAAAATTACCGCTTTCCGTGGAATAGCCCAAATGGGTCATTCTACAAAAAACGCGCTTTTTTAGGTCCAGGGTGGTTAGTTTCAAAAATATTTATTTTTAAGCAATTTTTTATGAGATTTAGAAAAGTGTAACAAATTTTGAAAATGATCAATACAAATTAATGATGTTATAAAATTTTTTAAATGTTTTTTTCACTGAACAGAGGGATACTTGTATGCCTCCGTTACATGTTCCAACACATTTCTTCCCATGTACTTTTTCATTTATTTCCTCAAAACAAAAAAATATAAGATTTAATAGTGAAATTTAAATCATTTGATGTTTTTTAATACGTTAAAAGAATTATGTTGTAAAATAAAAAATATATAGCACTCATAATCTTTTGAATCACTGTCACAGTATTTCTTGTATCCTCCGTTCAGGATTTAATTAAGTAATAGAATTTCCTATAGGCGGCAGGTACTGCAGCGCATTATAGAGGTTTAGAATCACAAGTTAGCCCTTTTCAACTTTGGGTCTTCATACTGAAGCTAAAGAACTTAATGTAAAAGAATTTCAGCATTATTCTCTTTGAAGTCAAATAGGTCCTTAACTTTGTGTATCCTCCGTTTTTGAGTTAAAAAGGAAAGAATTGTGTACAAAAAATATATATATATAGTTAAAATTGAATCACTTTTTTTAAAGTAAATTCTAAATAACATGTTGCGTTAACCCTAAATCAACACAATGATCATAGCAAAACATAAGTACAGTAAAACCTGTAAAGTTGACCACCCTTGTAAGTTGATTACCTGTCTATGTTGACCACATATATACACTAAATTTGGCTGAAAATCATATAACAAACCCTTTGTAAGTTGACCACTTAAGTACTGCACCGCAAGTGGTCAACTTACACAGGTTTCACTGTATTTGTATTCTCCGTTTCTGTATCCTCCGTTACAGTATAGCTGTAATGGAGGATATACACAATCAGAAATATTTCTTTAAAAATCCATTTTAAGATCGATGTGTACATTTAATCAGTTCAAATCGTGTTCCTCATAAAAGATGCAATGTTTATTTAAATGAAAAGTTTAAAAATAATATTTAAAATATACATTTACTATACGTTACCCTCCGTTCACATAAAAAATTTTAACTACAAAAGAAAGTTACAAAATAACCAATAAAGAATGTGACTAACTATGTGAGAGTAAAAAGGTGCCAAAAAGGAACAATATAAAGTAACTTTTAAAAAAATTGAAGATTTTTTTTTTCATGAATTCCAACTTCAAAAACCTACGTTTTTTGTATAATGACCCAAATACGTTTTTATTTGCTAAATAAATCACACGAGTCAAGTACTTTCACTGGGTTCACGAACTTTTAACTTTCAGCCCGAATTAATTAGTAATCTTCGCCTCAGAGCAACAGTATGACATCTAATCCGAGGAACAATAGTAAGATAATCTACTCTTGCTTTGAGGCGACGATATATGAAATTATAAGGAAAATATAATTCAAATTGTCCTACAAAAAAACTGTAGAACCACCAGCTAGTACTTTGGAAGACTGACTGATAGAATAAAATATAATATAGTTGTGAATCGTATTTTAAATTTAAATATTCCGTAATTTGGATTACAATTAACACATTTATTGCGTACTAAACTGGATAAACAACTTCTGCGACGTGCGAAATACTTCTGGAGTGTGCTTCTCAGGGATGCGAACCGATGCAGAAAAATCAGTTTTACAGAGACTGTCGATAGGAGTCAGTTCAGCGATATCTGACTTACTTTTCACTTTCTGCTACACCTAATTTTACATAGAAGAAAATATTGGATTCGTGCTAATTTTCGAACTTTGAAAGCTTTGTACGTTTTGATGTGTACAATCGAGCGTTTTTATTTATTTATTTATCTTTTGAGTAATCACATTGCTTTTTGTTCTCATTTGACTGTTTTGAATTCCTATGATTTTATTCCCCCCCCCCCCCTTCCTCTGCAACACCACTGTCGATCGGCATCTCCCGATGCTGCTTCTCTAGCGAGCAAAGTCTCCAGGTTCCGTCCATATCCAACATACACACGCACACCTGCACACACACATACATACTCATGCCTGCACACAGACACAAACACACGCGCACACACTCATGCCTGGTTAATACACACACGCCTATATACACACATTCACTCGTGATTGCGAAAAACATAATTTGAATTCAAGAAGCCAAAATTCAAATTAATTTGTCTTTTTTTTTTCGTTACATGTAACTGCGTTATCTCGAGAAGTAATGGACGCCAACCCAATGCAAACAGATATTTCCCTACTCTTTGCTTACGCATGCAAAGGAATAACATTCCTTTCGCAGGCGTTGGTGTAGCAAATGAATTAAAATCGTCATTTTCCCAATAATCGAAATCTTTCCGATTTTGCAAATAGCAAAATTTTGTAGTAGCGATTACATGAGCGAATATACGTTAGAACCAAGAATTTATATCATAGATATAGAAGAAAAGTTCGTGATAGCCACAGTCAGGGGCGTGCACGGAGGGAGGGGGGAGAAGAAACACCTGTTGGCCCGAACCCGAGCCTAAAGGCAGCCCGAGATTTTTCTTTTTAAAGAGGGGTGAAATAGATCTAGGTACGTAGGGGTAAACATAATGGAGGGGGCCCAAAATTCAAAGTCCAATTCGATGTCCCCCCCCCCCTTCGCCCTTCAATCTAAAAAAAAAATCAATGGTGAGCCTGGAGCGACACTTTTCCCAACTCTGTTGGTTCTCAAGAAATTTTACCCTTAACTATACACTGAAAGGTAAAGGTTCAACCTTTCACTAAGACTTCTGTTAATCTTTTGACCTTTAAGAGGATGAACCATTTTCTTAACTCAATTGTTTTGATCAGTGAATCTCTACTTCCACCAAGATACGGTTCCACTCACAAGTGCAAATGACTGATAGATTGAACCACTTTCTTGGTGAAACATTGAATTTTATTTTTAACTGCTTCTGTGTAGGATTTGAAACTGCAGACTACTTCTGTGAAAATAGTTTTGTGCAAAAGGTAATCTTGTGTACGTCATAAAAAAACTGAACATTTGTGTATATCCTCTTTGTGAGGTAGATGAAAATAATATGATCACGAATACCAAATTTCAAAAGCCTATTTAAGTAAAAATTACCCCTGAAAATGAGCCATTTTTTGGCAAAACACCCTTTTTAAATTATATCAAAGCTATTAAAAAACTTTATTAATTTATTCTACATGAGATGCATAATAAACTAAAAATTTATTTTAAAAAAATCATTAATGTCCAAAAACAAAGTTCCCTACATATTTCCTAGGAGACATGAGGTCAAGTAAATGATTCTTCGCCAAACTGATGAATTCCATTACTTGAATTGCTTTTCAGGTAAACAATCCGCAATTACATTAATTGGTGCAAGGAATGGAGACCACCTCGATGGGTGATCCAATAATTTACAGTGACAAGAAATGTTTAGGATAATGGTTACTTCGAACATAAATTTGGTCGTAAAAGCCGAAAGTTCGCAGCAGGCGATAGCCCAAATAACAAGTTTAGCGAACATTCAACCCTCTTCCGTGGAAACGGAATTCTGAAGTAAAAAAACAAATTAAAAAATTAATTATAAAAATTTATCTCCAGTTACATGCGGTTAATTTCTGCAAAAGCAATAAGATAGGTCGGTTTAAAAAATAGTTGTCCCGCTATAAAATTACTTTTTGAGGATGATTTGAACAAAAACATTTCATTTTAAAACCATTAATAAATGATATTTTTAAAGTGATTTCATTAATCTTTAATACTTAAAAGTATCTAAGGGATTCACAGCTACTGATCCTGCTGAAAAATTTATTGAGGCCGTGGAGATTTTTACCTATCTAGGCTAAAAGTCGCCATTTTATCCCGCACATTACAGCATATACATTTCATTAAAAAATAATAGTTTTTAAAGGTAATGAACAAAACATTGTTCATTACCTTTAAAACAAAACATTGTTCATTGTCCTTTCAAGTTATAATTTTGAATGAAATGCATGAGCTGTCACGTGCAGGACAAAATGTCCGTTTTTCCGTGGAATGCCCCATCTGCGTTAAAAACTTATACTTGATCAAAAATAGCTTTTTACTTGAATTTTGCGTTTATGTATCATAATTTTCGGCGATTTTTCTCATTAGGTTTATTTACTTATGTATAATAATTTAAAATTATTACTTATTTATTCATTTAAATATTATTTTGTATTACAATTATTTTTTAATCTAAAAGTTCCTGTTTAATGTCTAGCAGGGTCGGGCTGGGAATGAAATTCGGCTTGGGCATCCAGGAAAAATTGGCGCCTCTCCAATTAATTAACAAAAAAATATTAGTAGTAATATAATTGTTTGGTAAAAAAAATCATATTTTGGCCTAAACTGAATTTTTAATTTTATCGATCGATGAACTAATTATTAAAAATAAATTTTCAAATACTGGTTTAAATAATAAGTTACTATTTATTAAAATCAGTAAATAACATTTCATTAAAAAGGAGCATATAATTACTTCTTAAGAATAACCAACTTTCGCTTTCATTGAATAATCTAATTGATCAAGGATTTGGAAAGTATTAGGAGTATGAACTTAATCGTAAGTAAAGAGCCCGAAGTGGTTTTTTTTTTGGGGGGGGGGAGTAGAAAAGAAGGAATCAAAAATTTAAAAAGTAGGAAAAGTAGGAAAAAAATCACTTATAAAAGTAGGAAAACATAGGAAGAGATAGGACTACACACACGACTAGAGGAAACAAATTTAGCGTAAATTTTATTTCTAATGTTCAGTATTTTCAATTCAAGTGCCCAAAAATAAACTAACAGTACTTTTGAAGAATTAAAGGCATTTAATGAAAGACCGAGTCGCAAAAACAAAACGAAAGAAACAAGTTGACAATCATCAGTATGAAGAAAAATAAACTGGTGGAAACCAAGATATTAGTTACAAAAATATGAAAATAAAATCCAAACAAATACCTTTCAACAATTCAGTAATAAAACTTTTAAGTGCGAAAGAATAAAATGCAATTAAAAAAAACAATAATAATAATAAAATTCATACTTTGCTACAATAAAACTATTTTTGTTAAAGATTTGTTTTGTCAAAAACGAAAACATTCCTTCGAGAGCATCCATTTATCATTTTCAGCTCATGTTGTCATAAACTATGATACAACTAGTATGTTGTGGCCATCACGAAACTTTCTTCTATATTTTTCCTTTCTCTGATCCCTCCCCATGCTTGACGAGGAAGCAATATTCCTAACAAAAACAAAATTACACATGCAAAAACTTGACGACCATCCCAATGTCTGAATTATTGTAAAAACAAAACAAAGAGCGAAAATTGAAAGTTACTTTAAAAGCCTTACTTGAATTAATTACAAATATTTTATTTATTAACAAACATAAGATGGCAACAGTTAAAAATTTTAAATCATTGACATAATATTTCCGATCATTTCCATACAATTAAAATCACGAGAAATACGCAGACGACAATCTATTACGATTTATCTTTCTTATTGTTGCATTAATAAAACTATTTTTATTCGCAAAAAAAAAAAAAAAAAATCAACACCTCTTGGAGCGATTGGAGTCAAAATTGAACCAAAGCCTGTTTACGTATGGATTCACATATATTCCAAATTTCAACCAGAACATAGCATTACTTCTTGAGATAGGGCACTCACAATGGAAAAAAAGAACGGGATCGATTGCGCTACCCCCTTTTTAGCTGCTGACACCAAAATAAAATCAGCTCTTATACCCACTAAGGGCTACTTGTCAAAAAAATTTTTGTTTGATTCCGTTCGTTATTTCTTGAGATACAGCAGTCACAATTGACGACAAAAAACGTTCTATAACTCAACCCCCTTTTGAGCTATTGACACCAAAATTGAATCAGCACCTGCTCCAGTTAGGGGCACATATGGACCAAATTTTGTTTGATTCCGCCAGTTACTTCCTGAGGAATAGCAAGCACGCGTAACTCAAAAAACGTCCCATTGCTCCACCCCCTTGGAGGAATTCGCGCCAAAAACCAATGGGCACAAGTTCACATAGGGGCACATATGTGTACCAAATTTCGTTCAATTTCATGCGGTAGTTTTTGCTGTAGAGCGGCCACAAAAAACTGGTCACACACAGACGTGACACACACACACACACACACACACACAGACAGACAGACAGACATTTTCCAAAAATAGTCGAAATGGACTCAGCACACCTCAAAACGTTCGAATCCGTCAAAATTCGAAATTCGAAAATTTGCACGAATCCAATACTTTTTTCTATATATTAGATATAGAAGAAAGTAAAAAGCAAAGCAAATATTAAATTCGTTTTAGTTAAAAATAATCAGCAGCTGACATGCATTCTTGCATAAACAGGGGCAGATGTTTGAATTTGAAAAAAAAAAAAGAAAATGATTGAAAAGGCAGAACTAAAATAAATTAGTTCTTAAATATGGGGCATAAAATTTAGAATAAAATAATTCAACTAAATAAATAACGAAATAAGTAAACTAAAGGGTTTGTATTATGTTATGTATTTTTAATATTCAACATAAATTTTTGTTTTAGGCACGTCATTTATGGGGGTCAGTGGGGTCAATTTCTCGCCTCCCTGGCTTTGGAAAATTAATGCTTAACTGTACAAGTTTGTGCGGTTTTTGTTGTTTTCAGATAAAATTTGCCTTTAGTATACATCCTTCGCTAGCCCCCCCCCCCCCCCCCCCCGACGGGGCAGTTTTAATCTTAATCAAGCAATAAAAACGAATATTGTTTTATGGCTTGATGATTTTTTACCTCTTTCTTGTTCCAAAATTTTTTGTCACGTAAGAAAGGAAAAATCCATGCAATGGTAAACATAACATTTTTATCAAAGACAAAGATCAGTTACTAATGTTTCTCGGTGCATAAAAGGGAGCATAAAGTTTCTCTCAATCCTCAGCATACAACAAAAATATTCATTCGGAAATTGTTCACGAGATTGAGACTGAGGGGGGGAGGACCTGATATCAAATGCTTGCATATATCTCTTTAAGCCCCCCTCCCTTTGATTAGGCACCCTGAGTACAATAACCTTCAACATATACGCTGCATCGGTATAATTGCCGCACACCGAAAAAAGTAAGAATCTGTGAAAAAAAAAAAATTTAAATGTTCAGAAATGCCGCATTGCCATAAACGCAGCACATAAAAATGATGAGCAACTGCTCGATATTGATGATATATCAGAGTAGAAAATACCCATTGAAAAGAAAAAAAAATACAGTACATATTTACTTGCAGCTCTATCCCCCAACTTTTAACTAGTATGTTGTGGCCATCACGAAACTATCTTCTATATTTTTCCTTTTTCTGATCCCTCCCCATGCTTGACGAGGAAGCAATATTCCTAACAAAAACAAAATTACACATGCAAAAACTTGACGACCATCCCAATGTCTGAATTATTGCAAAAGCAAAGCAAAGAGCGAAAATTGAAAGTTATTTTAAAAGCCTTGCTTGAATTAATTACAAATATTTTATTTGTTAACAAACATAAGATGGCAACAGTTAAAAATTTTAAATCATTGAGATAATATTTCCTTTCATTTCCATACAATTAAAATCACGAGAAATACGCAGACGACAATCTATTACGATTTATCTTTCTTATTGTTGCATTAATAAAAATATTTTTATTCGCAAAAAAAAAAAAAAAAATCAACACCTTTTGGAGCTTTCGGCGTCAAAATTGAACCAGAGCCTGTTTACATATGGATTCACATATATTCCAAATTTCAACCAGAACGTAGCATTACTTCTTGAGATAGGGCACTCAAAATGGAAAAAAAGAACGGGTGATTGCGCTATCCCCTTTTTAGCTGTTGACACAAAAATAAAATCAGTTCTTATACCCACTAAGGGCTACTTGCCGATAAATTTTTCTTTCATTCCGTTCATTATTTCTTGAGGTACAGCAGTCACAATTGACGACAAAAAACGTTCTATAGCTCAACCCCCGTTTGAGTTATTGACACCAAAATTGAATCAGCACCTGTTCCTGTTAATACCAACATATGGACCAAATTTTGTTTGATTCCGCCAGTTACTTCCTGAGGAATAGCAAGCACGCGTAACTCGAAAAACGTCCCATTGCTCCACCCCCCTTGGAGGAATTCGGGACAAAGACTAATGGGCACAAGTTCACATATTGGCACATATGTGTACAAAATTTCGTTCGATTTCATGCGGTAGTTTTTGTTGTAGAGCGGCCACAAAAAACTGGTCACACACAGACGTGACACACATACATACACACACACACACACACACACACACACACACACACACACACACACACACACAGATATTTTCCAAAAATGGTCGAAATGGACTCAGCACACCTCAAAACGTACGAATCCGTCAAAATTCGAAATTCGAAAATTTGCACGAATCCAATACTTTCTTCTATATATTAGATATAGAAGAAAGTAAAAATGTGAAGAAATAAAAACGTAATCTGGCATTTAAATTGATTTCCGATTTTTCTCCAAATAAATCAGGAACGTTTTGCCCACCTTGGTTTTGCATTTTTTTTTTTTTTTTTTGCAAATACTCTCTTTGCAAGGAAAGGAAACGAAATTTTTATAAATTTTGTAATCCTGTTTCCGATTTAGAATGAACAATAATAATATTTATGTATCAAAAAAGTTAGTTTCCCGCGATTATTTTTGAAGCGGTTCGTTTTTGCGAATTTCTGTTCTCTGCCGCTTTTATTTTGTACTAAAATCAATAAAATATGTACAGTGTACAGGTTTTTCATTTTTTGCTGCCTTACGTTCCTTTTGAGGTGCTACATTGCCTTTCTGCTCAAATAGAGCTTCATTTCCTTGTTATCATCAATACGAAAAATTGGCGAATATGAAATTCGGCTTTTCCCGAACTTTTTGACCAGTCGGCCGTTTATTTTAATTAAAGCTTCTAATTGTCGGGTAAATAATATATAATTGCATCAGAATGTGCCAGTATCTATTTCTTTATTGTTTCGTTAAAACAAACACGCAGACGCCGTGGCGTTACTACCAGAAATTACGGTAGTCAGTCAATGAAAAGCTCAGGATCCGCTTGTTTCTTTTGCTTTTCAAAAGTGAAGTATGCAGAAAATTATTGGTGCGGAATTGCAAAAATAAGAATCAATGCACAATTAGAAGTGCTATACTAAAGAAAGAAAAAGTAGGGGGGGGGGAGGAAAAAGTTTGAAAATAAGGCGAGAGCTCTAAAATGTAGGAAAAAGTAGGAAAAATAGGGACTCTTTGGGGTCTGCACTCCTCAAGAGCTAGCCTCCAATCTTTCATGAAACACTTCAACCAGAGGATAGCCATTATCGCAGAAGCCTGATACTCAGTTTCCCCACCAGGGGCCTTAGCTCGGTTTGATGAGAAAATGCACAAGAAATTTCATTCTGCCAAAAGTAAAATCCAGTTGAAAATCCAGATTAGAGCCAGGTTTGAACCATTGAAAAGAGATAAAATGGAGGGAGTGAAGACTTTCATTCATGAAACCAAGACCACAAGTCACGTGACAGATTTTAAAGTAAAGCATTGGGAGAAATCAGGCTGCTTTCCGCTTGTTTCACGCAAAACGTGCCAACCATTCGTCGTTGTTGAGTCGCGTGACTTGGGGTCTTTGGGTCAGGCTTTGCTAAGCCAATGATTGGACTTGCTCCCTCCATTTTAATTCCTGCTCTAAGGTTTGAACCCGTGCTTTTGGGCCTAAGCGTCTAACCACGTTACTCTGACTGTATTTAATACAGATACCCATAAACCTCCGAGTGCACAGGAAAGCCCCATCAGCTATTATAGTCCACATCAGCATTGTTGGCGTTAGTCCTTGGACGAGTCTACTTCAAAACCAGATGAAAACAAAAGAGAAAGTTGTTAAAAAGTTTACTTCGGAAAGCGTCGCTGTTTTTTGTGTAAATCTTGATTTGCCGATGGCGTTTACTGCCCTCACTATTTCTTACGAATTTTATGTTCTTTTACTTTTCAACTGAGCGCCAACAATGCTCAAGAACACTATATTCGAAAGTTGTGTTTAACAATAACCTAAAACACAAATCATTCAGCAAACTACTTGGGGGGAGGGGGTAAATATTACGCGATTTTTTTTACCGAGCAAAATATACTTGCCTTACAAAGTTCGCCAAAAGAACGTGCCTTTCAAGATGACGAGAGGCAAAACTCCTTCTCTCGTGCTTTTCCCGAAGTCCATTACACACTACATCCGCCCTGCGTGATTCCTGGAAGCGATATGCCAAAGTAGAAATGGAAAGCTGAGTGGAACGCGGGGAGCAGTGTCAGCTGACGAAATAAAAAATAATAAAAAAATGTCAAAAAGGGCCTGGCAGGAAATCAATACAGTAGCGTGATGCTTCGGACAAGGTGGACAGGTGATTAGAAGTGACGGGCAGCGAAAGAATTCGATGGACGGATCACTCGTATAATAGGTGAGAAGAAAAACCCGACAACTTTGGATCAAAGATTCTGTAACACTCTAATAGGCACACGATAGAACAATTCCGGAAGGAAGGGGAATCTATTGCATCCAGGGTCATATGCAAGGGTTTATAGGGTTGAAACCCCCTCCGAAATTTTTCCATCCAAAGAAAGGCTTTCCATTATTTATTTTATTTATTTATTTATATTTTGGTGATAAAATTAATACTGTTTTTTGAGCAATCACGATTGCTTATTGTTCTCACTTGACAGTTTTGAATTCCTATGATTTTATTTTCCCCCCGCCTCCCTCTGCAGCACCACCGTCGGCCGGCCGCCTCACGATGCTGCCCCTCTAGCGAAAACCGTCTCCAGGTTGCGTCACTTACTTGTCTACATTTACACATACACCTATACACACGCATACATACAGACACCTACACACACAAACACATACACACACACCTACACATACCCTCCCACACACACAAACACACATGCATACACACATACACATACCACCCACACACAAACAAACATACCCCCCCCCCCGCACACACACACACACACGTGATTGCGAAAAACATAATTTGAAATCAAGTTGTCAAAGTGCAAATTAATTTTTTTTTAAATTATCATTTCAATTTTATTTGTAAAATGAAATTATTATGACTGAAAAATTGTTCACACTGAAAAATTGTTGTGTGTTTATGGTAGTTATTGAGAAATTCACTTATTATGTAACAATATTGCGTTTTGTAAGAACATCCCCTCCCTTAGAACATCCCCTTTAGATAATCTATTGTAACAAAACTCAATAGAATACACATGAAACCAAATTTGATAGACCATATAAATGTTTCAAAAAATGTGTTTTGTAAAACCCCCTCCGAAACAAAAGTCTGGTTATGACCCTGATTGCATCATGTGAAAAAAAAAAAAACGAGCTGATGTGTGCCTCACATGACTTCCTTTTACTCCATTTTAATGTCATTTTCCCATTATTGGCAATTTTAATGTGATTCAATAGTTTAATCTCTAAATATTAAAAACGATGGCCAAATTAAAACCAGATAAAAAAAAATCGCCAAATTTTCCGCCAAGTTGGCGACAAAACTTGGCGACCAAAAGACTGGCGATATATCGCCAAGTGTCCGCCAAATTGTAACACCACTTAAGTTTGCATTGATATTAACAATGATTTCCCCCCAAAAAGGTGCAAAAGACCCCCTTAGGAACATCCGAAAGCAACCAAAAGGGGAGGTGCACAACTAGACCCCACTACGAGTCTATGTACCAAATTTCAACTTTCTAGGACATACCATTTTTGAGTTATGCGAGATACATACGCACATACGCACATACACACATACGCACATACATACAGACGTCACGAGAAAAGTCGTTGTAATTACCTCGGTGATGGTCAAAATGGATATTTCGCGTGTCTATACATTCTTAGGCACTTTTCCGCATGTGGTCGAATCGAAAAAAAAAACTCAACATTCATTTGGGGGTGAGCAAAATGGAAATTAAGGGCGATTTTTGAGTGAAAATTTTTTCGCGAATACAATACTTCCTTTTTTGTAAAAGGAAGTAAAAAGCGGCAATTAGTTTTATTTTTCTGTAAACGCACGAGGGAGAAATAATAATCTGGATCCTTCTTGAAAATTAAAGTAATTGCCACTTACTACATAACACTCTCTAGCATAATAAGTGTTAAGTCTCTAAAATTGGGAGCAAAGATTCTGGGAGAGCATAACACTCTAACAGAACCATGATAGAACAATTCAAGAAAAAGGGGGAACCTATTGCATCATATGAAAAAATCAACAATTAGTTCTATTTTTCTGTGGTGAACACACGAGGGATGAGAAATAGTAATCTGGATCTTTCTTGAAAACTAAAATAATTGCTACTTACTACGTAACAATCTCTCGCATAATAAGTATGAAGTCTCTGAAATTTGAAGCAAAGATTAAGGGAGAGCATAGCACTCTAACAAACACATGATAGAACAATTGCAGAAAAAATGGGAATCTGTTCATCATATGAAAAAAAACGGCAATTAATTCTATTTTTTGTAAACACTAGGAATGAGAAATTATATTCTGGATCTTTCTTGAAAATAAAAATAATATTGCCCACTTAAAACATTAAAATCTCTCACATAAGTAAGAAGTCTCAAACTCGAAGCAAAGATTCTGAGCCAACATAACACTCCAATAGGCACATGACAGAAAAATTACAAAAGGAAGGGGAATCTATTGTATCATATTTTGAAAAAAATGGCAATTAATACTTTTTACTCTGAAACCACTCGAGGATTGGTATAAAATACTTAATCTGAAAGTTTCTTGAAAAATAATAACTGTCCACTGAATCCATAACAATTTTGTAAACAATATGTGGGAAGAAAGTTCAACTAACTTAGATCAGAGATTGTGGGACAGCATACACACTAATAGGCACACGATAGAACTAATTCGAAATGAAGAATACAAAGCATCGTGTAAAATAAGGTAAATTATTCTTTTTATTCCCTGTAAACACACGACGTTAAGAAAATTTTCATCTGAATGATCTTGGTTTAAAATTAAAATATATTGCCCACTTAAGCCACAAGTATCTTCTTTACTAATAACAAAGCTGAAAGTCTCTATGTCCGGATCTCTCTCTCTCTCTCTGAAAGTTGGCACTAAGTTTGTCTGTAGCATGGGCATGTGCACCTCGAAGCGATTTTTTGAAAATTCGATATGGTTCTTTTTCTATTCCAATTTTAAGGACACCCCCATGCTATAAAAATCAGCAGAATGGTCTTGGCGCTATCCGCGTCACAGACATCCAGACATCGAGGCATCCAGACTTTCAGCTATATTATTAGTAAAGATTACGCATCAGCAACACTAGAGCAGCTAAAATTTACCTTGGGGAATTGAGATCATAAGTCCCTAACATGAATATATAAAATACCGCATTAAGATTGGCAATATGTGTTAAAACCATTGAGAAGGAATACTAATGGAGGGAGTCATTGCAAATGTCTCAGTGAAATAAGCTTGGGACCCAATGTTTCCCAGGTCAGGTGACTTGTTTGGCTGGGAAGTTGTCGCGTTTTGGCACGCAATCGCTCTTTTGGCATTAAATATTTTTCAGACGACGCGACGGCGCTTATTATGAAGTCGGGGCTACAAATCAGAGCAGCTCTGGCTCCAACTCCTTTACCGCATAATAATAAATTAATTAATAAATAACGTATATAAACACAGGCCTATCATTCAAACTCCCTCTCCCCACTTCTTTCCGGATTTTAAAATATAATGTAATTGCATTTTTCATTTATTTTGATGTTTATTCCCTGAAATGACGGGCATGTACAAATAGTTTAAAGTGTTCTGTTATTGACTGAAAATTTATGGATTCATGTGTATTGTAATCAATGTTTTGAAATGATATCCTACGCAGGCATACTAGTATTTAAATTGAAGCATAAAAATAGCAAATCTTTATTCTTGCGCATCTGCTGTTCACAGGAGCTTGGCGAGAAGATACTCGCCAACAAAGCAAATGGACACAAAATGCTAAGAGCCGTTAAAATAATTACTAGTTAAGTAAAAAGTGTTTTTATGGAACTAAAATGTTATTTGCACTCAAGATATACAATGTTTTATAACTTTTATCGATAAAATAAGTACAAAAATTTAAAAATTATAGGCAACTGTGGAATATGTACTCGTTGAATGCATATAAATGTTATTTTTTCTTTATTTAGAAGTAAAAAACATTCGTACATGCTAGGGAAAAGTTACTGGACCTCCTGGTGTGGCTTTTTCCTCACAGTTTACAATGCTAGAATACTGCACCATTACTATAATCTAATTTTTCCCTTCTACAGTTAAAGGTTGTTATCATGCATGGCTTCAGTTAATGAAAACTTCTTCAGCGGTTACGGTCAACTCGAAATTGCTCCCCAGGTCACATGGTACTGTTGCCGTATCGGGATAGTAGGGTTGCAATCTCTCCATCTATTCCTTCACAATAGTTAAAACCAGCGGTTTCCTCCCTGTCTTTACAGCGCACCTGATTGACAAACTAATAAACTCGGTGTGATATAAAAGTTTCAAAAAAAATTTTCGGCGATCAACACATTATTTCACTTATCTAACTAGAATAAGATAATACCGTCATGAAAAAAGAAAAGCATAAAAACATATCCGTTAAAATGTTCCACATCCAAATATAAGACTTCCTTCCTTTCAAAAGAGGTTGCATTTTTTTTAGATTTATATAAATCGTTCGTTGGTAATGACACACATGGCTGACAGTGACGGGCTGATTACCCGAAGATATTTATATTCACTTAGGAAAAGGTCAAAAAAGCAATTATTGATTTGCCTAAATACAGCTTTCCTTGCCATTTAAAATAAGAAGATCAATTTTATCTTTCAAAATATAACCACCATAAAATAGTTGACATATTTTTGAATTCCTGTTTTATTTTTAGCCAATTGTCAACTAAAAGTTATTACGTCCAGAATTTCACCACAAATGCAGAGCGCGAAATTTCAATCGACTCCTTTCGCAATTTTGTTTCAGAATTTATCTTGAACTTACATCAATTAGGGTATCGGCACCAATCAGACATGCTTAAGACATCGCTCTCAGGTTAACTCAATTTTCTGAGCCTTTTAATGTATTTAGACTTCTTAAACTATTTTTCTCTCATGCAACTACATCTCATCTAACATTTGACTGCTTCTGGATTCTCTGAATTAGTTATAGTCTATTTTTATTTGCTGAGTTTCGAAAAAAGGTCCGACCCCCCAGTAACAGACACCGACAATTCCGGCGAAACCCGGCAACAGATACGATGAGGAAAGGATCAGAACGGACAGAATTCCAATTGTCTCTTCAAAATGTGCAAAAGTTCTTTATTTTTAGAACTAAAACCTTATTCAATTCAAATGAACATAAAACACCGACAGGCCTCATGGTAGCTGTTCATAATCTTCCACCACTGCCTTGTAAATACCAACTGACTTATAAAATTCACTCTGATAACATTAGATGGTTACACCGTACTCATGGGTGGCAGCAACGTCAGTTTTACTCTCCCTAAAATTCTTATTATTTAAATTTAAACTTACGACTGTCTGTTACTAGACCTCAGGGGTGCCCCCCCCCGAAACTCAATGGCACTAATTCATAAATTATCCCCGCCCCCCAAAAAAATCAAAACCTTTTTTCCTTTATTATTTTTCAGCTCTCTTTTTTATTTAATTAATATTTTTAAATATTTTTTATTTATTTATTTACTAGCAGTACCCGCACAGCGATGCCCGGGCGAAAACTTTAATGGAAGTCCGTTGAATAAATAAAAAAATTGACTCCCCCTCCCGCTCTGATATGAAATGATCATTTTTCTTTGTATAAAATGCGTACACACCTTTCAAAAAAAAAAAACAACTATTAAAATTTCTATGGAATTTAAAACTTTTCGTCAAATCATTAAATTAGACTTATAATTGCTTTAAAACTCTATTTAGCGAGTGAAGCGGTTTTTACTGCAAATATTTCGCCAAATAAACAAAAAAATACATCAAATATAATATCTTTCAAACTTAAAAATAATTCCGCAATTCTATTGTTTATCGCCGAATTCGCCCAGCAACCATACTATTATAATCCATCCGTCCAGCGAAAAAAAAAAAAAACACCACGTGAAAATTTCAAAAATCATCGTCAGAAAAAAAAAAAGAAAATGTCGTACATTTCACTCAGGTAAAAACAAATCAAAAGTTTCTTTTCTTTCAAAACAAATCGCCAAAAGAATGAATTACATTTACGGTAGCTTTAAAACAATAATCCTAGACTGAAATGCTCAGCGCCTAACGCGCCAAGCGACCACGCTACCAGAACCCAGCCCTTTTGCGAGTGAAACGGATGTTTTTTCTTTGTGAATAAGAAATGTTTCGCCAAACAAACAAAAAATTATAAAATCACATCAACAGAAGCTTTCAAATCTTTATATTTTAAGAGCTGCGTTGCCCGGCTTTGCCCCGTCTATCTTGGGAATTAAAATTGTGTCAAGTGACGTATATTCAACAATCAGGCTTAAATAAGAAAAAAAAAAACATCATGCAAAATTACCCCAATGACGACAGATATTAAAATACTTTTAAGAAATTAAAATGCGAAAGATGGATTTTAAAAGCGTAACCATGGAAACACGAAATAAAATAAGTTTTAAGAAATTAAATGTAAAATAAGGAAAGAAAAAATGGATTCAAAAAGCATAACCGTGGAAACGCGAAAATAAAATGGTTGACAACCTGAATCAAAATGACATTTTTCGAACTTGATTTAAAAACGCTTGTAACTTTTTTTCCTTTGAAGATAGAAGCTAAGTTTTCCGACCATTGGTCGAGAGAGATCTGGAGTAAAAAATGTCGCTTTTTTCAATGATGTCAAAAAGAAAACTGTGGGACAATTCCTTCACGTTTTATTGATAGACTTAATGAAGAAAGTATTCCCTAAATTTCAGCTAAGCCTAAAAAAGTTCGAGCTAAAAATATAAATTACTCTCGCCGTAATTATGTTAGAACATTGAAACAAATTGTTTAGAACGCGAAAAGTCCTATCCACTTCAACGATATATAACATTAATATGTGCAAGTATTTTTTCACTCCCATATTCGGGAATTTATGTGAAATTTGGGTCTAAATTGGACTAAAAAAAGATCTATTTATCGACTTTCTTTTTTTTTGAATTATAGACTATGCCACCCAGTAAGAAAGCACCTTTTATATAGTGAAGGAATTTTTAAAATAGCTGCAGTGGTTCCGGAGATTACCTCTAACATATAAACACACAAAAATCCACCCTCTCTCTTTATAATATTAGTATAGATTTATTTTTAATCATTATTATACTTATTAATTTATAAGAAAAGGTCTGCGCAACGCCAATGACATATACACAGAAACTAAATAAATGAAATAAAATA
Organism: Uloborus diversus; assembly: GCF_026930045.1. Classification (NCBI taxonomy): domain Eukaryota; kingdom Metazoa; phylum Arthropoda; class Arachnida; order Araneae; family Uloboridae; genus Uloborus; species Uloborus diversus. The sequence goes on along the minus strand of NW_026559114.1, from coordinate 16,318 downwards.
TAAACAGAATAAAATTAATTAAATAATTTAAACTAAAAAGAATTCAATAAAGAAATTCAAATAAATATATATTTTTTTAAATAAATAAATAAATAAAAAGTAAAAATTTTCCACCAAATATTTTGATGGCGCAACTTGCACCCGGGGGGGGGGATTACGCACTTTGCGCATAATCCCCCCCCCCATTTCCTGTGCGTACCCCTGCTGGACGCTTGTCTGTAACTGGTGCCGTTACCTTATTGTTACTTTATTGTGCAAAAAATTAACAGTCAATTTACAATCAGCAAAATTTTAAAAAATACAAACAAAATAATGGTCAAAAATAAAAAATAAGAGACAAAAAATCAATGCAGATCATTTTTATCCTCAATGAAAGCAGTCACGCTTGCAGCTGTGGGTCACGCGATTTTACGTGTGTCACACTGTAGAGAGAAAGAATTCTAGTTGAATCAAGTAAATCAACACCAATGCGGGTTTGCTTTCTCCCAGGTGAGTAACGGATCATAAAAATTCAAATAAAAGGTGAAGCGATGGACAAAACAGAACTTTTGAATAGAACTCGAACACATAAACAATCTGTTATTTGGGAATGAAAATAACCAAGATATGTTCATGTGCTATGGGAATTCCGCGTTTGACGGAACACTTTTTTTCATAATCACTTGGTTCTATTTCGTGTTATCAGGACATGACTGGAATTACAAGCAGAAGAGAAATGCAATACCTGGCAAATGCTTATCAAATGGATAGTGCGAGAGATTATAACTTCGTAAACTGGAGGTAGAGGTTCAGAAATTTGTCAGTCATGGATAAGGTGAACATTTATTTTTTGCCTCAAAGTGAAATATTTAACGAATCAGGGGCAACTCGACGGGAAGTCAAGGGAGGTCATTGTGAATTTCCAAAAAATTTCCTTATTCAGCAAATTTTGCCGGATGATTCGGAAAAAATTATCATCATTCGGCGAAATTTGGAGTTTCATTCGGCAAAATGATCATCATTTGGCGAAATTTGGCGTTTCATTCGCAAAAATGATCATTATTCGGCGAAATTTGGAGTTTTATTCCGCAAAATTATAATCATTCGTCAAAATTTAGATGTCCATTCGGCAAATTGAGAAATTCCGCCCTCCCAAAAATTTAAGTTCGGGGCGCCCCTGAAGCCAATTTGAAGCAACTTGAAAAGATACTAAAAGAGGGATTGCCCCCCAGGCCTGACGAGAGGCTATGTCAGCCTGGTCAGAAACGAGAGGAAAGGGCCCGCTTCAGAATTGGAGTAGAATAATTTTAATACATTTCATGGGGGTAGAGGTACCGGCAACGTTGGCTGAATTTCCTTTCATAACTCAACCAATTGTTATATGAGGAAATTTTTATGTAATATAGTTATTGGTATTTTTTTAAATAAAGTATTTTTTTATGAATATTTCAGTGAAAAATAATTATCAAATACTCATTTGCATTACGAATACTGCAGTAAATACGAATTGATTAGATTATACTCCTTTAGCGCTAGCATACCGGCGCTAAAAAGACGAATGAGTGTATCTCAAAAAAATCGAAAAATGAGTTACGACCACCACAGAAATATTCAAAGACGATTTTATAATATGACCGATGGGCGTATCTCTACAATGAATAGTAAAAAAGTTACTCTCCCTCACACTGGTGGCGGTTCCCAAGCGTTATAGTAAACTGGAAATCTGGAAAATACGTCCATTGGTCTTTTTAGCGACGATACTTTTGGACAGTTTTTGACGGCAATAATCACTTGTCCCGTCCTAAACCAGTTTTGGACAGTCCAAAACCCAACCCTGATTGTAGTGCTTTAAACTGCATAAATTCGCTTTTTCATATCGTGATGCATCGCAACATCGCGCTGTAACTTTGGCGACGCATCACGGCATGGGCGGATCCAGAAATTGCTCCAAGGAGGGGGCGGTTGATTTTTTAGCTTACAACTACTACCCTTATCGAATTTACGCATTCTTGGGGGGAGGGGGTGTCACATCATTTTTCTCTGACAGAACTAAAATTCAGAGATTTATCCAAGAAAGTCCCTGAACTTTTCCTTTGAAAGACTTATTCTAAAATTATGTTTCAAAACGTTGAGTCTTCTAAAATTTCGCTTTTTTGAAACTTCAGTTTTGAAAAATTACCTGAAGAAACTCACTGCACCCATTTTTCTCCTAACGTTACCTGAAACGTCTACAATCACGTCATTAAGACTTACATTTTGAAAAATATCCGGGGCGAAGGCCTCCAAACGCGTCCTCAAAGAGCGTTTGAAATACCCTTTTTGAAACTTCAATCCCAAAAAGTTTCCGAGAAGGAGATTTGAACCCCATTCCTTTCCTTAGCGGCGTCAAAGATATCCCAAACTTAAATTTTAGGACTTCAATTTGGAAAAATTGCCGATTCAGGATCCCTCAAGGAAGGGGCGATCGCCCCCATCGCCCTTCCCTTGTATCCGTCCCCCCCCCCTTGCATCACGGTAAAAACTCCTACATCGCCAAGCCCTAACTGTACAAACAAAAATTACTATGAAGCTGTACCCCCCCCCCCCCTAAAAAAAATCTGGTTGCGCTATTGGCAAAGCATAAACATTTTATGTAGGTCTAACTCCATTGCAATCACTAGCATTGTGATTCAAAATCATTTTGCTGAATAAATGGATTAAAGGAACCTGACTAAAGCCTTATATTATATGAAGTAACTAAAAAGTCACCCGTCAAGGTATGACGAGTGAAAGTTGCCTCTATCTTCTACATTTGAACGAAGCAATTTCCTGTTTGGTGATATTTTGATATTTTAACCCTAACTCCAGTGGATGAACCCTAAACTCCAGTAGGTAGCGGTCATAGTTGACCATTTTTTCGTTTCTTCATTCCCCTGAAATGACACATACCAGTAAAACAGTTCTTACGAGTAAAACAGTTTCTTACCAGTAAAACAGTTAAATTACCGGATCGAGTTCAGCCTTGTCACAATAAAGCCTTTCCCTGCATGTTAAATATTACCAAAACATATTATCAAATTATTATGCCGTGGCACGAGTTTCATTGTTGAAGCACACGGGTTACTCGATCACCGGCTATTATTTATATGAGGATTTCTGACAGCATCTAGATAAAAGAATGCTTTTTATTTATTTATTTGTTTCATTTAAACTTTCTGAGGAAGCACTTTTTGAGGAAGCACAACTTTTGTTTTACTCCTGTTTCATGGGGTTGTTCAGTATATCTCAGAAGATTCCGCAAGGGAAGGCAGTATTCCATCAAAACATTGCATAAAACTGAGAATTTATTAACTTCCTGCAAGTAATAAATGTAATAATGAAAAAAAAATGACTATGGGAAAACTTTCAATGGTAAATTAGAGATACAGATAACTACTTTAATAAATATGAACAATGAGTCATAAATTTCCTGGAGTTTTCTCATAAACTAGGCAATCTAACAAGTAACTTTTTTTAACAACCAATATGAAGGCTCTTTATGCAAACTGCTTTATAAAAAAATGATGCTTTCGTGAATTCGAATAATAATAGAGAATTGAAAAAAAAGCATTTAAGTAGAGCGTTCAACGCTGAGTAAATATGGGGAGGGGGGAGAGATTCTTAGTTATTTTTACAATAAAGTAAGAATATGTATGTACTTAATATATAACTTCCATAAACGTCGGCCGCAAACCATAAGGCAACTAACTGCCTGGTAAAGGTAATGGGGTTGTTTCCTTCAGTCATAAGTACTACTTTTAGTCACTGAAATTAATAGAATAAGCAAAGAAAAAAAAAAACAACATAAACCCAGAAAATACTTTCATTTTCCCAACAGTTATTTTTTCATTAATTTTTTTAAACGTCCAATTTTTTAAACAAGGCGTGGTCTTTATGACGCCACAAATGATGTGCTTTGGCGCATCTATCTACCACGTTTGCACGTTATGATAACCAAGAAGCGAATTAAATATTGTGCTCTACGTTTGCAATCAACCATATTGTTGCCAATACATGTGAGTAAAGATGCGAATGAAGTGTTATGCTCTGTGGATTGGTAACAGTGAATGGCATTTCATCATTTGTGATGTTATTGGCAGAAGCATAAACAATAAAAGCGCACCAATTAAAGTATTTTTATAAAAATACTAGCTGTACCCGACGCGCGTTGCTACGCCAACAAAAAAATACATCATTATACTGATTTTCATGACAATCGGTTAAACGGGGCAGAAGTTGCTACTCAGCAGTGCCACCTGGTGGCGAGTGGCTTCAATGAGCATATTATGCACCTTCTCCGTGGAAAAATACATATATATAGCAAGTTTCATAATTAATCGGTCCAGGTATCAAGTGAAGCCGTGACTATACTCAAATTTTGTACTCACGCAGTTTGCAAGATCAATCAATCGCTAAAAATATCAAATAGAAAAAGTTTTAAATCCCCCCGTTGCATGAAAAGCCATAAAACAATAAAGAAAGAATTTATTTGTTCAAACTCAAGAAAAATGGCAACAGCTAACTTCTTATCAACGAGATCTTTCACGCGAATTAATTTCTGCAGCCGATAATTTTATTCGTATTTATCCAATGGATTGTGACTTAAATTGGAATAAAAAAGGAACTATCGATCGGATTTTTTTCAAACTGGTCTATAAACATTCCCAGTACCAAAAATAACAAACAGTGAAAGTTTCAGCCAAATCTGCCAGGTAGTTTTTGAGTTCATGGATGACATACAGACAAACATTCATTTATATATATATAGATTAAATTTAGTCAAATTATTTAAAAAATGGTCAGATCCTATGTTATTAAGCATGCTCTTTCAGAAAAAAATACTTCTAAAATTTGGAAACGACCTCATTACTTTTCAACCAATTAACAGTCACATGACTTGGGTACGTTTTATAAAAAGTGTACATTGCTTTTTTAAAATGAATTTAACATTTATTAAATCAGGGATGCACATCCTCCACAAGAGCAAGAGCGCCCTCCCCCCCCCCCCAACTCAAAATAAGAGAAAATACCCATCAAAACACCCGCCTCTAAAAATTTATACCTAAGTCATGACTCCCCCCCCCCTGTGGGCACTCGATTAAATTATATTACTAAAAGCACAATATGATTTTTTAACTAAGATAACTACTCACATATTTTTCTCTACCTTACATTTTCATAATTTTTCTGTTTGTGGAAAATAAATTGCTAAATCTCTATCATGGAAGATTTGCATTTAAGAAATTTAGATCGGCAAAAAATTTGCAATACTGTAAGAAATTTTGCAAAAATATTTTTTTTACATGATTAATATAATGTAATCCTACTAAACTTGGCATTTATTCTGTAATTTTCATTCAAAATTACCTTAGCTAAAGATTGCAAACGTTTACTACTGAAAATTTTGAGTAATCTCATGAGCATAGTGAAATTTAGTTCCTGTACTTCGTTTTCTTTTTTTATTTTTAATTATTGTTATTCTTAAAGCCCTTTGACTGAAAATTTCAATAAGCGGTTGCGCCTCTGTATCACTGCAAAAGGCAGCCAGTTTGAAACCAAATAAATTTATTGATTGCTAAAGGTCTACTCATATTACTACGTTTCGTGTTTTGCTAATTTGTTCATTTTTAATGAAGTTACATGGAAAATTGCTTGTCCGGTTTTTTTTTTTTTTTTTTTTTTTTTGCCGCACCCTGTATATAAATGTAATTTTTGAATTTCAATCAAATTTTACAGAAAGTAAATAAAATAAATAAAATGTCAGGCGAACCAACTACAGGTCAAGATGATGGTTTTAGGGGGAAACGAGGGGGGAGGGTGAATTTTGGACCAGGGATCATGCTCTGGTATTTATGTAAGGCCTGGCTCCTGGGGTAGGCAACCTGTGCCAACATCTAGAGTGGAAGATATTAAGGGCGTCAAATTTCATGATGGCAAAATGTAAGAAGGTAAAGAAAAGAAAAAAAAATCAGAAGCTCAAATTTGTTTCTCGGTTTTTTTCCCCCTTTGCAGCTCAAATTGCAGCAATACATGAGAGTATGCTAGATGATTTTAAAAAAATTAAAAATATATACATATTACAGTGGAACTCTTATAACAACGAGCGAGCTTTTTATAACTAGCGCAAAGGGACTGAGAATACTTGCTCCTTAGATATTTGCTCATTATAACCAAGTGCTGGTAAAACGAGTTCCCTGAAAAAATCATAAAAAATCATCCTAGTTGGGTTTTTTTTTCTTTTTAATCACGGTACAGAGCCAAAGAAGTTGGTTACTTTGCTTGAACTTTCTAATATTTCTTTCTTATGTTGTTGTTCTTGAGGAATACACATTTTTATATGTTTCTTTATCCCATAAACTGAAAAAAAAAAAAAAAAAAATGCTGTCATCACTTGTTCTTGGAATTTATGATTTATCCTTAACTCTGGCTGACTTCAGGATGTTAAAGAAAATTTACCAAAAAAAAAAAAAAGAAAGAAAGATAAGCAGAGCTGGAAGTCATTACAAAATTTATAAATCCCCAAAATATTGCTCGCTTTAAGCAGGTTTTGCTTGTTAAAGGGTTTGCTCCCAGTGACTTAACATTGTACCAACCAAGTATTTCTGATTTCCTCGCTAAATCCGGTTTCTCGTTAAATCAGGGCTTGTTATAAGCAAATTCGACTGTAGTAAGACCTGGGAGCGACACTTGTCAACATCTCTTGGGCAGCAAAACTACTAGAGCCGGCCCTGATAGATGTCTTGCACGATTCCCGACCATGACATAAGGTACATTTACTTGAGAGCTCAGTGGGAGAGAGTCATGAGAGTTTACTGGAGGGAGTGGACTCTTATTGTAGAGCTTATTTGCTGAATGACAACATTAGACCATTTCACGTGGCTCAATCAGTGTCTGAAAGGCATGAAATACTTCCAAAATTTTAAAATAAATTTGAAATGAATTTATAAAATTCGAAATTTTTGATATGCAACGAAACTTTTATGAGCGACCACCTCTATACAGCGACCACCTCCATTAACGATCAATTTTCAAAGGCACTGATTATCCTCCCTATCTACTGGATGATTAAAAACCTCTGGGAGAGACAATCAAAATCTCTCCTAACGACCAGCAAATTGCAAAATTCAGTACCAAAAAAAGAAGGAATTTTTGTAAGAGAAAATCAAAAGAGAGACTGAATGGAAAGCAACAAAACATTTAAGTCTGGAAACATATCTTTCTCCTGCTTACAAAAGTGGAAATAAACCAGAATATGGGGGTAAAAACTATTGATATAAACGTTTAAAATGGACTCCTTTCATGCAGTGATGTTCCCATCAATTTTTCTGAGGGTATACTCCCAGTTACGCACAATTTGTGTATGTCATAATATGAAAATTTATGAAGCTTGAGGGTATACGCTATGTGTCTAAAAAAATGTTTGAGAGTATACGGCGTATATGGAGTGTCCCCCTATGGGAACACCACTGCTTTCATGCTCCTCTGTTCCGAGTCTCAAAATTGTTACAAAAAGGAGGGTGTAGTTTTTTGAACCCATGGGAAGCTAAGGTGACACTTGCAAATCTCGCGGCAGGTCAGGTCATTGTTTCAAGCAGTTTTTCAAAAGGTTGTTACCGGAATTCAGATGTTGCATACGAATAGAACAGGGGCAGTTTGAGGTCATTTTAGTGGTCAGAACCTACTTTTAGCTCATTTGAATAGGTGACAAATAGATAAGGCTCATGTTGTTCTTAGATCACACCAAAAGTAATGACATAAATAAGTAATTTTTGCAGCTAAAAGCTGAACTAGAAAAAAAAAAAGATTTTCCAGAAAAACAAAAAATCTGAAGCAGACAAATCTCTTCTCTTTTTTAAGGGAATCAGTTCCTAAATGGAGAAGTTATGTAAGAAGTATATTTCAGAGGAGAAAATTTTTAAATTCTCTTCTTTCTTCTTCTTCGCTGGTGTTACAGCCTGTTGCAGGCAAAGATCGTCTCTTGAAGTCTTTCCCACCTAACCCTATCCCCTGAAATGGCACTGCATCGGTTCACTCCCACTACTTTAAGTCCTTTTTAACCCCATTCAGCCATCTGACAGGGGGTTCCCTCTTCTGCGTTTTCCTTCAATGTTGGAGAAGGTGACCCCTTTTTGTAAGAAATGCCATGGGCGGATTTATGGGGGGGAGAGGGGGGAAATGCCCTCCCCCCCCCCCCCGCCAGTTTTGGGAGGACTTCATGTAGTAACAACACATCTTCCAAAAATTAAAAAATATATATATATATTATTATTTTTTCTTTTTTGAATAGCTTAGAAGGGCATGGGTGGATTTATAGGGGGGAGGGGGCATAGGAGGCAATGCCCCCAGTTTTGGGAGGACTTTATATAGTAACAACACATATTCCCAAATCTTAAAACAAAAAAGTCATGACTTATTCTTTTTTGAATAGTTTAATGAAAACGAAGAGAAAAGCGAATGTCTTTTTCTGATGGGAAAAAAGAAAATGGGGGGGGGGGGGGGGGGGGGGGGGGGGGAACGAACATTAAATACAAATAAATAGTACAGCTGTCACTGGGGTGCTGAAAATGTGTCTAAATTCACTATTTTAGACTGAAATCCATTTGGGAAAGTATACGAATGAAAATATGGGCTAAACGAGCTATACATTAAGCTGCAACACTTATAATTGACGATTATTTTAACAAATTAGAACCTAAAGCAAAGGGGAACCCCCCCCCCCCATTCGCTCTAACAGAACGATCTACTCGTTATGATTTGTGTCCACATTTCAAGTATATTGGTGCATTTTATTTATGTTTTTAGTAGATTAATTGGTCTTTTGAGAAATTCTAAAAAACAGAGTCTTTTTCTTTCTCTCTCTCTCTTTTTAAGAGAGAGAGAGGGGGAGAAAATAAATACTACCGCAAACTGAATAAATTTCAGTTATCTGAGTGTTCTGATTAAATGAATATTTTTACTTAGAGGGAGAATACAATTTTACTTACTTTATAAATACTGTTTAAAAAGTAAGGTAAGTCATAATCATCTAAATCTGAGTCAGTCCATGTCATTATTGAAATCTAAATAATTGAGTCATCAAAAGTTTTGGAAAAATTTGCTGAAATTTTATAAAAGTCTATAAAAACCTAACAAAGATTGGTAAAACCGTAAAAATCTTTTAATCGTAAAAACTGACGAATTTTCGTAAAAATTACAAAAAATCAAGCAAAAATTTGCAGGAAAGAGTGAATTACAAACAGGGCCGAATTTGCTTATAGGATAAACAAGCTATTGCTTAGGGCCCCTGCTTTGAAGTGAGTTCCTAACTCCAAAAAAATTCATGATTCGTTCCTTAAAAAATGGAAATTGCTTGAAAAAACTAATTTCATTTTTAAGTGCTTGAAAACCTTGAATATTTGGAAACGTGCGGCTACAAACCTTAAATTTTAAAATTTCTAACATATGGTAGAGGGGGAGCAATGCCAAAATATGTCAAATTCAGCTCCTTGCTACATCCTGTATTAAAAATGTAAAAATCATAGTTCTCACGTTTGTAACATATTATTTGAAATAAATTTTTGTGACGCACATGTTTCATATCTTGCTATTTATTCAATCCCGAATGCAGTATTTTGGAAATTCTTTTGTATTGATTGCTTTTATTTTACTTCATCTGCATATTGTCTATCTGTTTATCACGGAAACAAATACACAATACTTCTATTTCTTTTCATTTTCTGCTCCACTTGCAACTGAAGAAAAGTTGTTGTCATGAGAAATCTATGGTTTCTTTTTTCTTTTAAATTTAAAATGACTATTTCTCACACAGTTAGAACAGGAATGTAAAAATTTACAATCAAGTACTAAAATATCAGAGACTGGAAAGTACAAATGAAGTGCGTTAAATAATTTTATTTATTCTAGAGTCCTTGAATATAATTAGATTTGTCTTTGAAAATCCTAAGCAAAGTGGGCTCCAATTACTTCTACTGCATATTGTTAATCTGTTTAGCCAGGAAAAAAAATGATACACTACCTCTATTCCTTTCCGTTTTCTGCACTACTTATAATTAAAAAAAGGTTGTTGTAATGAGAAATCTATAGTTTATTTTTTCTTTCAAACTTAAAATGGCTGTTTCTTACAAAGTTTGGACAATACTGTACAACTGTATTAATCTAGTTATCAATTTTTATGTCTATCCAATTAACCTTTATAAGGCTTTAAAATGCAGAATTTTATATCCATTTTACAAAAAGTCCTCCGGGGGAGAAACTCCCGACCTTCTAAAATTGGAGATATTCTATTTCCCACTTAAAAGGGAGCCCTGCGTCACTCTCTTGATACCAGCTCCCTCTCTTAAGGTCAATTCAAAAAGGACAGCATAAAAACACATATTAATGAAAACGACACACAAAAAAATAAAGCATGCATTTATGCATCACAGGAAACAGACAAAAACATAGGAGTGGGGGGCAATAAAAATGTTGCTAAAAAAAAAATCCTGCCCCCCCCCCCCCCCCCCAGGAACTCAGTCCTAAATCCACCTACGAGGAATGCATCTGCATATCAAAATATGTGGCCCAGCCACCTAATGCGAGATGCGTTTATAACCTTTAATATGTTAGGTTCACCATACTTTTTGTAACTTTCATGGTTATAAGCTCTTTTAAAACAGTTATCTTGTTTTAATGGTCCAAAAATCTTTCTTTTAATATCTATCAAAAATCAATAAAAGCTCTTCTCTGCCCTGTTAAGAGTCCAACATTCACTATCATACAGGACAACAGGTCTTATCAATGTTTTATATAGAATTATTTTAGTTTTAATGCTAATGTAATTTGAATTTAATTGGTTTTTAAGGCCATAGATGCCTTCACAACAAAGGGGCCCCCACAATAAAATTTTTACAAAATATCCTAACTTTCACGGGTCAGGGGATGTATTTACTATTAAAGTGCTGATGCTGATCGAAAATATCGGATATATACATACATATAAATCAAAATATTCGGATTTTTATTAAAGTATCGGATATTTTCGAAAATATGATCTTTTCAAACCCTGATTAGGCGCCTCTACTCCTTCGTTGTCCCGGGGCTTTCACACTTCCAAATCCGGCCCTGCATGGATAGCCTTGTTTTTAATCTTAATATATAGGTCATTGCAGCTTGAGATCATTGTGCCCAAGTATTTGAACTGCTTGACATTCTCAAATGTATAGTTGTTTACTTTCAAAGGAGCTGTATCTACATTTCTGTTTGATGCAATCATAAATTTAGTTTTATTTTCATTGATGGTTAGATCCATCTTACTTGCTGCATTCTCAAGTGAGATAAAAGCTTCAACAACAGCTTCGCGAAATAATATGAATATCATCCGCAAAAGCAAGCAGTTCGACTGTTCTTTGTAGGATGGTTCCGCTAGGATTTAATTCAGAGTCTCGAACTGCTTTTTCTAGAGCCAAGTTGAACAGGAGGCGCGAAAGAGCATCACCTTGTCATAAACCCCTCTCCGTATAGAAAGGTTTTGAGAGATGCAACACAATTCTAATTCAACATTTTACTCTTTTAAGAGTCATTCTAGTAAGGTTTATTAGTTTTATTGGTATATTAAATTCTCCCATGTCTTCGAGTAGTTTGTCTCGCAAAATGCTGTCATATGCAGCTTTAAAATTGATGAAGAGATTATATGTATCGATATTATGCTACAGTGAAACCTGTGTAAGTTTACCACTTGCAGTGCAGTACTTTGGTGGTCAACTTAGACAGGTGGTCAACTTATAAAGGGGGTAATGATTTTTTTTTTTTTTTTTTTTTTTTTGTCATTTCTTGCACCATGTATTCATTTTTTGACTAATTGACACTTATTCTTTCTGTTCAACTCACTTTCATTGTTTAGCATTACTTTGAAACAATAATTTAAAATGTTATTTAAATATTTTTAGAGATTATTTTCCCAGAATGACATATAATGTGTCATGCAAATTTAAAATTTCAGTAAATTGATCAAAAAAAAGTCTTATTGTTTATGAAAAGTTACTCATTTAATATTAATAGTTCCTAAAAATTCATAGCTGATCAAAAATTACAAATTTTTCGCTTCATTTTTTTTCTTATATACATTTATAACCCCATGATGATCTACTCAAACTCAAAAGGAGGTTTAGTTATGCTGCTGTTTCATTTAGTTGGTAAAATGCTGGTCTGACATCAAAAATATTCTTGGAAAGCTATAAAAAAATAATAATAAAAAAAAATAATTTGTGAAATAAAATTGAAAAAAATAAACCAAGTGGTCAACTTACAAAGGGTTTTTTACAATACTCCAAACCAAATTTGGTGTTCATTAGTGGTCAAGATAGACAGATGGTCAAGATAGAGAGGTGGTCAAGTTACAGAGGTTTTCCTTCATTATATAAGATAGGACTAATTCCGTTCCAGACAAAAGCGGTCAACATAGACAGGTGGTCAACTTACAAAGGTGGTCAACTTTACAGGTTTCACTGTATTTTGGTTTTTCAAAAATTTGTCTGATCGAATGTATTTGGTGCGTTGTTGCTTTTCTTTTCTGGAAACCACATTGGTAATTGCCAGTAACTATGGAGGTGTAAGGAAGTAATCGGCGATAAAAAATGGTGGAGAAGATTTTGTATGCTGTATTCAGTAGGGAGATACCCCTATAATTACAACATTCCATTTTGTCTCCTCTTTTAAAAATAGGACTAATATATCCTTCTTCCCACTCAGTGGGCATTCGTTCCTGTGTCCAGATGCAACAAATAAGTTTATGGAATTCTTTATTTAGCTTACAGTCATTGAAATTTATGAGTTCAGCTATGAGCTAAGTTTGAGCATTGATATTTATGAGTTTTTAAATTCTATACTAAATTATGTAGTACATAAAAAACATTAGTATTTCTATCATTATGTATTTTATGTGTGGTAAACAGAACATACATGTTAATGCTGTTGTTGTTTTCTGCATTTTCAAAAACAACCTCTTAGAGCAACCACCCTCCATCAACGACCACTTTTTTGAGTGGAGAGTGGTCAGTGGTCGCTTCCAGGCCCGTGTCCAGATTTTCATAAAGGGAGGGGTTTTAATCTTACCAGTAGGGGGGGGGGAATTCAACCCCCTTACAGCTTTTAGTTTTACGACAAATTGCCGATCCCAGTATGGCGTTTATTCACATGTAAGAACTGCTGTATTCTTGAAGGAATACGTCTAGCTGTACAAGTTACCAAAGTATTCCTTCGTTTCACAGATTCGCTTTAATCAAACTTTGCTTGCTTCTTTTTAATTAAATCTGTTTACTATGTAGTATATTGCAATGAGTATTAAAAACTCTTCACAAATTCTTTTATAATGTAGAATGTATATCAGGTTGTTATGTTCTGAAATAATGCTTAATAAACTAAACAAGAAAGAGCTCTTTTGCAGATGCAAATTACATAGCCAAGTACAATCACTAATGCATAGATGTAACTTATGCCAAATTCACCATAAGCTCCTTACAATAAGCAATATTCTTTCTTTGCGTTGGTAGATCATTCAGCGGTTCGTCCGCCATACTTTTTCCGAAATATTACATCAGTTAGTAAGACTTTAGCAGTTGTAAATCGCAAAAAACTTCAGAGAGAAAATTAAAATAAAATAAAAACGCTGAACGCAAACTTTCTCATTAAAGTAAATTTAAGTCAAATATACATTTTCTTCATTTTGCTTATTTTTTTCCCCAAGGGAGGGGTTTAACCCCTAAAACCCTCCCCTTGGACACGGCGCTGGTCGCTTCAAAGAAGTTTCACTATTTGAAATGAATTACTTAAATAAATAAATCCACTACATTAGTTAATATGTAAAGAGGAAAAAACCAAGGATTTTCTTTTTAATGAGAGATCTAGTTGTCTGGTCTCTCTTAGAGGACTTTCAACATCGAGTCAGTAGCGGAAAAAATCAGTCGCTTGAAAAATTGGTCGTTAACGAAGGTGGTAGCTATAATAGAGGTGGCCACTCATTAAAAAATTTCCCTACTTTTCACTAAAAAACTCCGTAATTAACAGGGTTGGCTTTCTGCCGGCAGAAACTAGTTTTTGCCGTGCCAGTGGCAGAAACTGGTTATAACCAGTAAAAACCGGCAGAAACTGGCAAAAACTTAAAAATGTCTTTAATAACTCAAGTAATTAGTAAATGATATTTGTTTAAGTAAACTAAAAAATTAAACATCATTTCATCATTTAAAAAAATAAAATCCCATGCTAGTGCCCTTGATTTATTTTAGAAAGGGAACTTTCCAATTGCAGAGGCTCGTAGTATTTGGATTAATTTATTAAAGGATAAAAAATCCTACAGGGGTGCTTCGGAAAGAGGAGTGACATACAGAATTAAACGGGCATTACTGATTGTAATTTGCTCACTTATATGCTTCCTCTAAATTGTTTGTGATTGAAATTATCATGTCGTGTACTTCAAAAAAAAAAGTGCCAGAATTTTACTTGCCTAAATTTTGTACCTAATGTCACAGCTTTGCAAAACAAATTCGCCCTATTTCTCAAAACTTATTTTTCCAGTCAAATTTTTACCAAAACCCCAGTTACTACATGGTGGACCAGTTATACAATAGATGAAAATTTCATGAATATTGCTTGCTCCTTGATGCATTGTCCGCTAGCTCTTCTATTTTAAGAATAGTCCAAAATTTCTCATTTGTGCGTAGTAAGTGAGAACCTGTTTAGATTTTTGAAACTACCTTTTTTAAGAGGCAATTGCAGGGTTCAAACAATGTAACATTTGATTTTGAATTGTGATAATTTTGTAATAAAATTACAGTATTTTGGTTAACAATTAATTATTTTTTCCATGCATTTTCAGTTGTATACCAAGAATTATTTTTTTATTTTGCGAGTTTTTGCCAGCTTCTGCCGCAAAAAGGCATAAAGTGGTTTTTGCCATGCCGGTTTTAACCGGTTTCTACCAGTGGTTTTAACCGCCTCGGCAGAAACTTACCAACCCTGGTAATTAAAGACTAATTTTCTTATTCTTATAAGTTTTAATCTGCTTAAGTACAATAAATTTCTGGTTAAGCTTTATTTCTTACAGCAGAAACTACTTTTAATCGGCATTTTCTCACAGCACAAAAATAATAAGTCCATACTCCACCAGAACTTTTGAAAATATAAAACTATGAAATAGTACTTCAAACCTAACTCACATGGAACAAAACAATATCAAATGAAATAACAGAATGTTAATATCTGAAACCCCAGAGGCAGACTGACGTAAATACAGAAATTGCGATTTTTCATTAATTAGTGAATTGTATGACATAATAGTAGACATAATGGTGTAGAACATAATGCTTAAAAATTTTTTTTTTTTTTCAGTTTTTTTTTTTTTTTTTTTTTACCAGGGTAAAAGAGCACATGTCCCATCCTTTGCATGCATCTAAAAAAAGTTTTTCCTCTTTCCTGTAAAATTATCATAATGTGACTTGCGTCCTTCTGGCTCAAGGTATAGATAAGATATTACACATGAAATTAAATACTTAAAAATGTTTTTACTTGTTTCATAAAATGATAATACAGTCAAACCTCATTAACACAAACTTGACGGGGAAGCCAAAATATTTTGTGTTAAGCGATTTTCGTGTTTACCGATTGCGACATTTACCGGATTTTGTGTAAGCTGACAAGATTTTTTTGTTCTTGTGTCTCAGAAAATATAGGAACAGAAGAACAGTTGTACAAAAATGTAAACCCAAGCATTGAAATTAATAGTTTAAGTAAGAAACACAAATAATTCGAAACAGGCAGTGGCTATTCTACGACATTGCATTTTCAAACATCTGATTTTTCCTTGATTGCAAGGTTGGACTTTCGCTGCAGTGTTGATGGGGAAAATAAACACTTCATCGCTTTTAGACCTGAAACCTCTACCTGGATGGAACAGGTGTCCAGAATTTGCCTTTTTTTTTCACGGTGAAATTTTAAATCTAGTTTTGTCAGGCACTTTGTGAAGATTGAACTGTTCATCCAAGCTTTTTTACTGTAAGCTAAAGTTCGTACTTTCTTGAAACAACGTGGTTTTTTGTACAAAAGGAAAGGGATTTTTTTTTTGAACCAACCATGCTGCTTGCGTTCAAGTGCAGATATTTCGATTTTCGAAAGTAATTTCATGTAAAAGTATGGAGATTTTCTTTTACGTTTTTTCTTCAACATCGTAAAATTTTCTTCGTCTTATGTGGGATTTTGTCTAAATCCTCTTCGTGTTAAGAGATTGATTTAACACGAATTTGTAGCTTTATCTAGGGGAATGGCATTTATTTTGCTATAAGCTAAATTTCAC